>NW_020956860.1:0-32966 GCF_003031625.1 Empidonax traillii
ACCACACAGCATCTGTCTCTGTGCTCTGAGAGGGTTGGTACTCAAGCGTCAGGCTGTTGCTCTCTGCATCGTGTGTTGCTGTGCTCCTTACCGTGAGGGTCTGAAATGACTTGTAAGAATGGTGCTGTACTGTGCATCCTTGGAACTGACTCTAACAGACAGAACAGTCAACATTGCACAAGATGTGGCAGTCTCCACCTCCCACACTCCTCCAGCCTCACCAGGCTTCACTCCTCAGTGTATTTGCATGATATGTGAGGGTATAAAGACATCTTATCAATTCACTCTGTGAAAGAAAAAAAGACTTGGACAGGCTATGAAACAACTGCCATTAAATTTGAACAGAAAAGAAAAATTAATGCAGAATCATTATGGTTTTAGGGTCACATAAGGATGAGAGTGAAGTTGTAAAGCATGTATAAACAGTGAGGGCATGCCTCTTGTTCTCTACACTTAATTTGGTTTGTTGGTCAGTATTGATGTAGACGGTGCTTGTCATTGGAAGAATCAATAACAATGGATCTATACAGTCAAGGCCATTCTGAGTCACATCAAATGCCTGTTTCTATTTTTTCCAAAATAAAATAGGTCATAAATGGAAATCTAGGAAATAATGAATTTAGAATTGTCTGTGACACTTCTACCTCATATTCTTTTCAATATTTTAGTTCTGAAGGTAGAGTTTCTATGTATGCATTTAGTAGTTACCTTTGGACTACTCTTCTATGAGTTTTCACAGGCTCTCCTTTAGCCCATGTTCCTTTTAGTATTTCCAGCATTCTTTGGAGCAATTCCACCAGCCTATAGATGCTGTGTGAAAAAACTAAAATTGTTTTGAACCTGATTCCTACTAACTTTTGGACAATAGATTATGAATCATTACTCAGTCTGTCCCAAGCACTCTTTTTTAAAGACCTCTTTATGAATTTCTTTGTTTTATAATTTTTTTCCAAGGTTTACAATCTTCTCTTATTTTATTATTTTAGATAAAGAAACTGTTCCATACATTTGATAATCCTTGTTCTCCTTCCCTTTTCTAGTTTTCATATACTCTATTTCAAACGGCTGAGAAAGAGCTCATTCCTGAGAATTATACAATGAGATATTATGTTCCCTATTTTCTTCTTTATTCCTTTTAAAAACAACTCTTAGCTTTGTTTTGCCTTTCTAAGCAATATTGGGCTGATGTTTTCATAAAGCCATTTATTACAACTCAAGATTTTGTTCCTGAGTGATAATGACCAGTTCAGGGCCCCATTGTGTTGTAGGTGAATGTAGGCCTGCATGTATGCATGATTTGACATTTACCTATACTGAATTTCATTTGCCATTTTATTGGCTACTCATGCATCTTCCTAAGGTTCTTCTGCAACTCTTCATAGTCTGCCTTCCTTTTTACTGAGTAGCTTGTTATCAGCAGTAGTTTTCTACTTCACTAATGACTTGCTGTTCCAGGTCATCTACAAATATTATGAACTGCACAAGACCTCGCACAGTTCTGTGTGGAATTCATTGCTGATTACACTGCAAAGAGTATTCATTCCCCTTCCTTTTTCGTTTAACCAAATGATGAAATAAAATGAGGAAACTTATCCCTTATGATGTATCTCCTTAGGATCATTAAAGCTTCGGGTGACCAAGTGTGTCAGAAACTTAGTAGGACTCCAGGTAGGATATATCAGGCTGAATACCCTTAGCAATATGCTGAACTTTCAAATAACTACAGTATGTTTATGATAGGATTTCCCTTTAGGAATCCGCATAGTCTCTTTCCCAATGTGTTGCCAGGTTTATCTGTATGATTTAAAATGTACCTTGATGTCGGCTAAGTACTTCAAGTACCAGGAGAATTTTAAGTTAATCTTGAATGCATATCATTTGATCCTGACAAATAGTCAATGTTCATTTTATCATTGCTGTTGCTAATTTTATTCCACCCTAGCAGATTGTCCTCTTTTCACCAAGTTTCTGGTATGTCTGCTATTTCAATATTCATGTTCCTTCATCTGACAACTTATATTTTATGTTGTTATTGTACAGGTTTGATTCTCTTCTCAGCATCCAGTTTAAATCATACTCTGTGTCTGCCTAATTCCATCCTGCATTCTAACCTTCATAGAGACTAAAAAAACTTCTGTAACATCATCCTTAACAGATACGTCATCTTCATCTCTGTGCTGTTCTCTACTTGTCAGCTTGCTCCTACTCTTTTATTAAAAAGCTTACTCTCGATTTTCTTGATGTTGTGGTAGCAGCTTGGCCCACTTGCCATTCAGACAAAGTACATCTCTTCTGCATGATGCTCCGCTGTCTCCAGCTTCTGATGCATCTTAACGCTTACCACTGACTTCTTAGCCCAGCACTAAAAGTTTGCCTCTCTTCCTACTTCAGTGCCACAGGAATTACCGAAAGCACTACAAAGAACAATAGCTTAGTGGGTCGGTACTCTCATAACATTCATAAGCCTAAAATCTACTCCATCTCTCTCCTGCTTTTCATTCTGGTATTTTTATTCCTGTGTGCACCAGCTACAGACCCCCTCTGTTTTCTTCTAGCAGTTGGTAGAGATGTTTCACAAGGTCTGACACATTTGTGCACTTGGCAAGCAAGTCACCATAAAATTCTCTCTGCAATCACAAGCCCAGCTTGATATTTTTCTGGTAAGCACTTGCCCACCACTGCAGTCTGCCACTTGCTTCCAGCAGAGCATTTCCTTGAAGAGGCATTTCCCTGGTGAAGGATGGCAGATAAGCAACTTTCAGCAAGATTCTTTGCTCTCCATGAAACAGATGCCACCCACCCTGCCACCACTGGGACGTCTTTGGTCTCAGTCCCTCTATGCCAATCTGAAGTTCAAAGACAAACCTCTCTGTGTATCTGTGCTGCTTCTCAGCAGTATTGGTTTTGCTGGCTAGAAGAAGAGAGTGATTAACTAAGTACCTGTAAAAGCTCTTGAAGAATCTCTCAAGACTCTTGGGTCACTCAGATCAACCATTCTAGCCTCAGAGCAGTTTTGGAGGTTTCTTAAATGTTAGTTACAATGTACCTACAGTATACACATCTGCTACTTGCCCCTGGAAAACCTATCCTTTAATATGACAGTAGACATAGTAAAATGATCTGTCCCCTCCACCTTCATCCTGGAGAACAACATCTCTATTTTTTCTCTCTGAAAGGATGAGAAGTTGCTTCCTAATGTAAGAGTGCAAGTTTGATTTAACAATTAGCTTAAAAAAAAAACACTAACCTTTAACTTACCGCAAAACTTATACGTATTTCACAGTTTCATCATAACTATAACTATTTTTCAATGCAAAATCTTCACATAATTGACTAAACCAAGTTATTCAGTTCTACATTAGTAAAGTCATTGTAGGGTTTAGCCAAGTATTTTCCCAGAAATGGTGATCACTTTTGTAATATGTCATGTACTTTTTATCTTTTATTAATACACCCATATTTTAGTCAAATTCAAATCTGAAGACTCCAATAAAATTAAAAATAGAGAATTTAAATTTTAATTTGAATGTAGATAGGATAGTCACTTTTCCATGTTGCGTGAAACATACATTATCTAAACTTAACTATCTTCTTTGTGGAAGTAAGACTCACATACTTGTATTTCTATTCAGTGTTGAAGACAGAGGTTTAAAACAAAACCATATTCATCTACTGTCAAAAAATGAAACTGCACTTATATGAAGTCACATAACACACTTTCCAGAACTGATAAGAAAACAAGAGACCCTGAGATTTTCACATAATATCAAATGTTGCTTGCAATATTTTCATATTTTATTTCACTACAATTTTATCTCCAGTAGTGTTTATGATTTATTTTTATCTCAGTTTACATACTGTGTGATTTGTTACTTCAGCCACTGCATAAAGAAAATAATGATTTGAAATAGCATTTCTCTGCTGGCACCCTGGATGTACTGCTTGCTTCCCTCAAATATTAATTTTGTTCATTTTTTGAATATTTTACAGGCACAATAGCAACCTGTCTTCTAGAAAGTGTCTTTGAGATGGATTACATTTCCTGCCTGTAATTCTGTAGGATTTATCTGTGTAGAACTGTGGAAAACTCATATAAAGGTTACTATATAAATTAGGATTGCAGCTATTAAGATTTTAGTTTATTGTAGAAGTTTTTCCATTCTCTTTGTAAGTCATAAATGGTTTCAATATTAATTAAATAAAAAATCTACATTATTTATTGTAACCATCTACATCAAACAAACAGAAAAAATTACATTACATATAATCAGGATTAAAATGCTGATTATTATGCTGAAAATTTCCAGAGAAAATATTTCAGAGAAAGTCACGGATCATTTCATGTGCCACTTAAAATATTATGTTATTTTCTGAGAGAGAGACAAAAAGAAAACTCAGAGCAATTAAAATTAGAGATTTTACAGTTGTTATCAAATCAAAAAATGCAACATTGTGATTTAAAATGTATTTTCAGTGGGTTTTAATTCAATTCTCTAACAAGATACCTCTCCACTGGTGTCATTTGAAAGTAAGCCACACTCAAACCTCATTCTCAGAAAGCTTTTCTTGATATTCTCTTTAAATGTTCCTCTTTAAAACCTCATCCTATTAGTCATGTCATAGCTATATATATATATATATATCACCTAAACAACTTTTTCCTAGATTCATGTTGATATTTTTCCAGATGTTGTGCTCAGACAGCTATGTCTCCAAACTACACATATTTATATATCTTTTTTCCCCATCAATATTTATCTACATAAGATGATTATATCACCTCTATTACCTTTTTATTTCAGCATTTGACATAAAAGACCTGCATTGTAAAAGAATATTCCTTCCATTTTACATGTTGGGAATGAGACATTAACAGGTAAAGCAGTTTTTAGATTAATGAAAGGGAAATTATTTGAAGGTAATTGAAGGATAGTCATACAATCATAGGTTCTCTTCTATGAAAAATACATTTACTTTCTATGGGTAAGCATAGTAAAAAATAAAGCTAATAACCATTTTCTGTCAGATTAAAGCAGCACGCATTTACATGTGAAGTACCGAAATTTTGTTTCTTTATTTTATGGTAAACTTATTTGGAAATGAGATGCAATATCTAGACCTTCCAGAACTGATGTGGATCCATTTAATAATTATTCTGTTAATCTTTTTCCAATAGGCCAAGGATCACTACTTATTATATGAGAACATGGTAAAAGCTGGAATAATGGTTATGCCCTTCTTGCTACTTTCTCACTTGGTAGGAGAACTACAGTATGACACTGGAAACAAGTGAAAAGTAGTCATTTTGTGGAAGAGAAATAGACATGATAATTACACGCAGTAAAAGGAAAAAATGCCATAGTCAGCAATGGTGATAAGCTTTTAAGCCTGTGCAGTTTCAGTTCTTGGCTAATAATACACAGTTTATTTGTCTGGATGCACACTGAGCATTGCAGTAGCATGCCTCTGTCACCAGTCAACTGTAAGCAAATTCTATCTTTGCCATTTGTTAACACACAGCCTCTGTTACTTATAAGGATCTCAGGTGTGCTTGTTCATCCAGAAGTCTTTATTCAGAACAAAAGGAACAGATGGTTCTGATGTCTTGCTGGGGTCCCCCTCTTTTTCTCCACGTTTCTTTGTCTGACATGCAGACATCACTCATACTTAGTTACTTGCATTTTTTCTTTGTTTTCTGAAATAGCCTCTAAGCAGTACATTCATGAGTGTTTAAGCTGCAAAATGATAGTATTTTGTCTTCTGTATGATCATCTAGTCCAAGACAATAGATGTAAAGTCTGTCTCAACTGCTAGGAACTTGTGTCTTTTAAAAATGTGACTCCTTGTGATCTCTCCCTTTATTTAGTTGACATCTTGGCACAGCTGGTGGCAGATGCCATTTCAAGGTGACAGCCCAGCTTGTCTACAGGAAAATGTAATGAGAAGGGCTACCTAAAGGAGTGACATCTATAGTAGTATGATTGCTCTTGAAAACCAGAAAAAGATGGTGATTGATTATGAAAATACAGATGAATAAGGTATAAAGCCAGTTTTCTCAGCAGGGACAAAGGAATAAAGGAGGCCTGTGGTAACCTGATATACCACCACTTTCTTCATGCACCAGGAACCCTTGCTGAGGAGACAGTTTTGCATTGCAGAAGCCTATATGTTCCTGTTATTCCAGTCTGTCACTTTTTCACGGTAAATCTTACATTAAGCTGAAACAGTGGATTGTCTATAATATATTCTTTTACAGCTCACAAAAAATTATACCAACATCTTAACAGTGTTCCTATACCTGCTTTTCTTTATCTTCAGGTAAGGGTGAGAAAAGAAATTTAATCTGCTACTGGCTTCCTATGCCTCTCTCATCTTCAGAAGAGTCTTTTTTTTTTGTGGGGTTAAAAGGTGTTTAGGTTATACCTGAACCTTCACAGGTATTTGACTGCACATAGAGATTTCTGACCAAAGTATGACAATTTCTAAAGCTGGATAATTATGAAACTTTTCTGAAACACTGTACACAAAAACATATAGGACAACAAAGTGGTAGAAATTTCATGTTCATTAAAATATTTGTCAAATCACAGATCCTTTGAGGAGAAATGAAAAAATAGCAGTCAAGAATGAGGAAATATTAAGAGAGTGTTTCTATGATAATTTAAAATAATGAAATTTTTTATTTGTTGTTTATTGTATAACTGAAACGATTCACACTTTAAGGCAATATGTGTAGGTGGAATATTTTGTGAATTAATTTTACATGCAGTGCAAGAGATTTTATGTACTTTCAAACCTATTGTTGGATCCTTTTCCTCAGGAAAGCTACAAAGAATTCAGACCCCACATGTATGTTCTTCAAAAATTTATCAGTTCAACAAAGATCAACTTCACTGTGAGAGGCTGTGTAGGAGTAGTTGTACTTTTCGGAGAATTTGTAATGGGAAAGCTAGAAATGCGTTTTCACTTAGGAAGGCTGCAAAGTGCCTTCTCAAGGGGGTTAGATGTTTTTATCTCCCCTTCTGCAGTTCAGAGTGGGTTGCAGAGAGATTTGTGTTATGTCTCTCTTGCCATGCTGGAGAGAGATAACCCTAAAAGACATGAACTGAGGCCTTGGGAAGGTGGGGCAGAAACAGAGAGGATAAAGAGGCCCTGGAGCAGGTGGGAACTTGTCTCTTCTCCCTGGGACTCAGTGATTGAATTAGCACTGTGAGGTATTTTTAAGTTTCTCATATTCTGGCCTTCTAAATAAACTTTTGAATTCTTTCCACTACCTTGATGTTTCTGGGGATATCTGCACATCTTACTTTACAGGTTGTAAACATGGAGGACATAGGGTTGGGCCAGTTCACATAAGACTTCTTTGCTTTTATTCATAGTTGGGTATATAAATATTTGGGGGTTATGTGCTAATACTTTTTTTTAAACAAACTTTTTGTTTGTTTTAATAGTCTGGTATTGCCTCTAGTCAGCTTCTACCAAACAACGCCATTTACTGGAATTCCCATTTCTAGTGGTTTATGATTTTTATCATTCAGGGACACTAGACAGTGATGTAAAATTTAACTTTTGCTCTTCCTTATTTGAATGCTATAAAATACTTAAAATCTTTGATAAGATGGTAGAGTTTGAAATACATTAGTTCTCAATGTACAAACTCTGTTTCTCCAAAGCCCTGACCAGTCTTGCATGGAACCTTCACTCACATCTTCTGCTCACAAGCCCAGGAGCTCCATTTCATCTTGGGTCTGGGCCCCGAGTCCTGGCTTGACTTATGATGTAGGTCTGCCATCTCCAGTCCTGTTTCTGTCCTGTCTACTTCCTGAACCCTGTAGCAACAGTGTAGTCTTTCCTCCAGCAGAGTCTCCTGCTGCTCCTGGCTGAAATCCCTGCATAGGCCCTGAATCACTCCCTAATAAGTCTGATCTGACCTAGCTCAAGTGTTACAGGTCTGTGCCCAGGCCAGTAAGGACTACAGTGCTGTAGTCACTCTTCTCATTCTTCCCTTGAGGAGCAGTTGTGAACTTGTTTCCTCTGACATGTATCAATTGTGGTCTAGTTGGTGTCTGAATACAGCACTTTTGGATTTGAGCAAGAGATGGGCAATCAGGTAGTTCTACGGTCAGATCGTGTAACAACCTTACATGAGGGCCTTTTGTATAGGGCTGTAGATCACATGTTAACAAACTTAACATCTTTCAAAAGAAAAAAAAAACCTTCTCAATAATAACTGATAATGTGTTTTTCTCTTCCAATCAAACAAGGAAATTATATTTGTCACTTTATCAACTGGAGACCAGCATTTGTCTTTCATTTAGGTCTTTGCAATAACTGAAACTACCTTAGCTACCCATTCTTTCTGATTTCTGTCTCAAACATTTGTTTACAGGTGAAGGCACTTCAGTCATATCAGTAAAAAAATTTCATATTCTTTTTGTCAAAATGCAATGAAATGATTGACAGCAAAGGAGGTCATCAGTCAATAAAGGTGGAAGGCAGCATAAATGATGCATCATGCTCCTTTCCAACCTATGAGCAAAGTCACACAGGGCACTAGAAAATGGAAACAGTACTGAATGAAAAATAAGATATTGTGCATTTGTGCAGAGCAATTTCAGCTCATGAATTTGTAAAGGTGTCAAGTTGCTATCTAAATAAGAGAGGAAAATAGTTCTGGTATTCTCTCTTTAACTCTTCAGGAACCATAAACCACAGTCTAAGACTTCAAGCTAGACCCAAATTAGCCCTCCAGTAGCAATTGAAACTCTTTGATAGCATGGAGTCCCATGGTAGGATACTAAATATATGCAAAGACAGAAAATATCTCTGCAAAGAGACTCACAGAACAGTGTAAAAAGTGCATTATCTATGACTAGTAGTAAAATGTAGACCTGTGCAGAGCTCACAGGACAGATTTGGAGTTTCAAGTAGGCATTAATGAGGTCTTGAACATGAAGACTTCTGTAACTTCTCTGTTATTCTCAATATCTCTCAATGTGACGCATACACCAAGCTGTGTAGTGAGGTCAGCATGCTTGTGGGAAGAGTCACCATCCAGAGGAACATTGATAGGCTTGAGAGGTGGGCCTGTCTGAACCTCATGAGATTCAACAAGGCCAAATGCCAGGTCCTGCAACTGGGTCAGGTCAAGCATGAAAAGAGACTAGGCGAAGAATGGATTGAGAGCAGTCCTGAGGAGAAGGACTTTGGAGTGTTGGTGGAGGAAAAGCTGGACGTGACTTTGTAATGTGAGCTTGCAGCCCAGAAAGTGAACTGTGTCTTGGGATGCATCAAAAGCTGCATGGCCAGCAGGTCGAAGGAGGTGATCCTACCCCTCTACTCTGATTGTGTAAGACCTCACCTGGAGTAGTGTATGCAACTCTGGGGCCCTCAAAACAAGAATGACATGGGCCTACTGGAATAAGTCTAGAGGAAGGTCACCAAGATGATCAGAGAGCTGGAGCACGTCTCCTGTGAGGTAAGGCTCTTCAACCTGGAAAAGAGAAGGTTTTGGGAGACCTCATAGAAGCCTTCCAGTACTTAAAGGGGGCCTAAGGAGAGGGGCAGAGAGATATTTTTCACAAGGTCATGCAATGATAGGACAAGGGTTAATGGCTTTAAATTGAAAGAGGTTAGATTTAGATTAGATATTAGAAATAAATTCTTTACTGTGAGGATAGTGAGACACTGGAACAAGGTGCCCAGAGAAGGTGTGAACACACCATCCCTGGAAGGGCTCAAGAGCAGGCTGGGTGGGGATTTGAGCAATGTAGTCTAATGGAAGGTGTCCCTAGGGGGAGCTGGAACTAGGAGAGCTATAAAGAGCCTTCCAACCCAAACCATTCTATGATTCTATGGAAAAAGATGAAATCTTACTTTGAATTATAAGATACTTATTTAGGAAGAGATATTAAAGAGAAGCAAAAGGAGATATTGAATTTTTTAAATCACCGTGTAGGAAATGTAGTCACCATATTTCTTGCGTAACAACAGTAGCATTTACTAACCATAGATTTGAGTAAATCAGATTTATTATACTCTATGGGAAGAATGAGGGATCTCAGACACATGATTAAAATGCTTTCCTAATGTGCCTACATCTAGAAAATGTTCCCTTTGAAAGCATACGGAATTTCTTGCCAGATATCAGACTTAAGAGCTATGATTAGATGAATTTAAGTATAATAGCATTTTACTTTTGTAAACATGAAAACAGATAAAATTATGCTTCCTGAAGAATTCAATTTAAAAATTACTTTGGTTCCCAAAGTTTTCTGGAATTTTCTTTCCCGAACATAAGAATAGAGAAAAGTTTTTTTTGTTTACAAATTACTATATGTCTACTCTTTGTAAGGATGTCAAACATAGTTTTACTTAACATAGTTTGAAGGCAGCTGGTCTTGTGGCATTAGGTTGTGGGTTTTTTTCCAGAAAACAAAAAAACCCTCTCAGATAGAATTTAAAATATGTTCCTGAACTGTAAGTCAAGGTAGAATACTGAAGAGCAATTCCAAGTGCTGTTCTAAATTACTAAAACCTTAACTTTACTGAGTGGATTTAATAGATCCATAAAAGAACTTAGTTTTAAATTTAGTCTTTTACTCATTAGAGAAAACTTTTTTAGATAATAATTACTATTTTGGGTATCTCAAATGTAACTGAGTGTACAGAAATCTAGATTCAAAAATTAATCTCTACTTAAAAGATATTTATATTTTGTTTTATATTTACTCTTTATGTTTTGTTCTCAAAAGTTCAGTTTCAGTGATAATTTAGTCCTGAGAGAGTTTTGAATCATAAAAGACATTTTTAGTGTTTGTATTTTCTTTTGTCATTTGCAGATAAGTGCAAGCATAAATTGTTTGGATTATTTTAGTGATCCACTTGAAAATTGTCCCTGTTTTCTTTATTTTCAGGTAGAGTTACTCCTAAATCAGACCAACTAGCCTGTAAGATTGACTATGACAGTGAAAGCACCAGAGATGCTTCAGAGAGGAGCTGCCTCTCACAAGAGTAACAAAGTTTTAGAATGGTTTAAACTAGTCATGAAACTCAACCTTTAAAAGAGGATAATCATTGCAATAATGCAAAGAGAAGTAATTGTACACCACAAAAAGCTACCGCGGCACTGGTAGATAGGACTGCAGTGTTAATACTAAAAAAGAGAGTCAACTGGCAGAGAAGAGGAAGAAGAAGCAGTTCTTCAAAATTGCTAAAAGGTATCTCAAGGAGCAGCCCTCTTGCCACCCTGGCCAGCTCAGACCTCTCTAAGAACAACTCATCTAGCAATTTTCCTTTTATTTTTTATAAGCCCAGTTGCTCTATCTGAAAAATTAAAAAAACTGTATTTAAGGCAACATCTGAAATGAAAAAAGAGGCATAAAATGATAGTTTATATTCCTGAAAGTACGAAATGAACTGAAAAGCAGAAATATCTGTGGTGATTGTTCATCTGGTGAAAATTATCTTACTAATCCTGAAAAATAGAAATTTTTTCACAGACAGGGATTTAAGTAGAGATGAGTTATCAGACAATTATTAGGCAGGTGAATACATGCCTGCTCAGAAAATGACCATTGACTAAGGCTCTGAATGAATCAGTAATACTGTGTGTGTTAATGATCTGGCACTGACTGAACAGGAATTCTGCAAAGACTTATCAATAAATTTATACACACACATATGTGTATACACTTTATATATAAATGGGTTTATTTATTTATTTACTTATGTATTTTATATCTCTCTGTGTTCTTTATTTATTTATTTTAAAATTATTTTAATTTATTTTTAATGTATATAACCTGTCTAAAACAAAAGAAAAGTTAGAAGTTAGATCCAGAACCTTGTATCCTACCATAAATGAAGAATTTAGGAAATAAAATTACCTCCTTATGAATATCTTAACTTTCCTATGCCTAGTCCATGGCATTTTAGCAACTGCTAGGTTTGTGAATCTTTACTGAACAGAAATTTTTGCCACATCCTACCAAAAATTACTTCTGAATTTTAAAGTAATTGTTAATATCTGACAAAGAGATATTAACATTAGCTATTAAAAAGAATTTATTGTACTTGAAAGCAAAACCCTTATAGAATTATGCCCTATATATAGAGTTTGATGCATCTAACTTCATTCCCTTTCTCTGGTCTCCTAAGAGGGCTGAATTATACTAGGGAAAGTTTGAAAACTTGGAAAAAACAAGTGAGTGCCTAATCATCATATTACATGATGATTTTCTTATTTTTCTTTTGACGTAAAATCCAAATACTCCTGAAAGTTGTAACAGCTTCAACAAGAAAAAAATATCAGACCCTTCCTTCAAGACTATATCCAGGAATCTAGGCAGTACATAATGAAATCTATGCAGACAGGGAAATAAAAATAGAGTTTAGGTTTCTGATAGTTCTTCAGTAACAGCCTTAGCTACCAGAATGCTTGTTAAAATAGTAGGAAAATCACGTATCACCTATCCTTTCTTACTTCCAGAATTCTGTGATTTCCGTGAAATTAGAATTAAATTTTACCTGAGGATTTTACCTTTAGTCCTTGCAAAAATACTTTTGATGCTCCTTATTTGCACAACAATATTATGCCCATTTTGGGTCAGGTACCAAAAGGAGAAGGAAGGACATAAGGGAAAAACTATCCTGATAACCCTCAGAGCAGAGCAGAAAGCAGATATGACAATAGATATGTCCATAACTGTTATGTAAAGGATGAAATTTCTCACTATCTCACCACTGGAAAACTGAGTATAATTCAAGGGTGCTGAGTTTCTATGTCAGGCCATCTGAAGCTTTTACTTAAGTTTCCATTTCCAGGAATTCTTCGCTTGAAGATGAAGCCACTGATAAAAAATTGCTGAGTCAGAACTCATTTTGTGAACCAATCTGCAGATAAAACCATTAATTACTATCACTTAGTATGAAGACATACACTGGTTGAACCAGTTTCTTGATATTCATCTTCACCAGATGAACATTACCCTCAAACATTTCCAAAGACTGATTTTGGACATTTTATTTCACAGTATGACTGTTGCCAAATGTTTAGTGTTATAAATATGAAGTTTCACCTCTTCATCAAGAGTGTTCTGTTCTGTGCATTCAGAGTACACATGCAATTACGCTATAAACACAGTTTTGTAGACCTATAAGATGCCATTGTCATGTTTATTCTACTCACACAGAAAATAGAATTTTTTTTGTGTCTGCTAGTCCTCTTCTGTCCATTAATACTAGTTTATTTTGCATAGAGTCACATTACATCGGATCATCTAAATTTAACTGTTTGAGAAGAAACTCCAGTACATTCACTCCCAAATGAAGAAACATTACAATTTATTACCTAACTTTATTTGCCAAGTCACAAACATAAGAAAGTCCAAGACAATATGGCTGATTTAATAAATATATATAAAAATATACATGACATAATATATTAATACTTCTCTTGAAAATTGTTTATGTCTTATTCCATCTTAATAGCTCCTACAGTCACTCCTGTGTAAACATGCATATTCACGAAGAAAGTTTAATTGCTTTCTTCATCATTTTCTCCACCTAAAAAAAAAGAGGAGGCTTTAAAGATCACTTTGAGGTCCCTTATTCACATGTCACATGTTCATGTGCTACAGAAGGTGCAGGTGTAGCACAGAATAGAGTAGATGTGTATGTTCCTCTCAAGACTTCTCTGGGTGGAAGAATCTTCATGTGGCCCTGTACTGTCTATTAGTCCTTGGTTTACAATGACTTGATGGAGGTTTTGTGATCCTCATCTTGGATTTATTTTTTGTAAAACACCTGTTTCTGTTTATTGGGCTATCTTGTTCATATTACTCCTGTATACCTAACATAAAGTTATGTTCTATTTCATGACCATGGTAGCCTGAAAATCATTTCCTTTCTTCTAGGCTGGGGATTATTATTTTGAGAGGTTCAAAACTTTCCATGACATATTTAATTCCTCTTTCTCTGGGAGGACGAGTTAAGGTCTGAATTTCTATTTCCATCATTCAATCGTTTGTTTTTTTTTTTTTTTTTAACAGATCTTACAAATCCTCTTTTACTTATTGCTTCATCGACAGTATCACTAGATTTTCATCAGTTGTGCTAAGATATCTTTTTTTTCCTAAGATTTTGATTAATTTCTCAAATGCAGTTTTACCATCAGTTGTTTCAATAACAGAGGACCGTTTGCTCAGTAAAGATTTTTTTCCTAGTCTCCACTGAAAAATTGTAATTTTATGATTATTTTAGATTTCTGAGAGGTGCCTGAGATTAAGTCAGGATATCAAACCTCACAAAATTACTCCCTCTGTGTCATGAATCTTTTCTGTATGTATAAAACAGACACTTTTTTCTTTTTTTCAATGCTAAACTATAAAACAGTGGCTCACTTCCCCTTTATATAATCTAAAAGTATATGACAATAATTGTAAACATTGTATCTATGAAACAGAATTTCTTTGTAATCCTAATTTCATTCTGATTTTATACTGGTCATCAACAGTTAGGAATTTATACTTTGTTAATTTTTATATATAAACCCCCTGCCCATTTATTCCTTACATTATTGCTTAAAAGATGAAGAATAAGAGATACATTTGCAGTCTAAATGTTAGCCTGTCATTCCAAAATCAGTTCTTCCACATTAACTTTAAGAAACAGTAGCATTTAATAAAAAAGCAATAGTGAGGTTGAAAGCAGAAACAAGGCAAATGTTTTGGAAACTTCAAGAGAATGATGAACCTAAAATTTATATCTTAACCTGTCCTCCCAGAGAAAGAGGAATAAATGCTTCATGGAACATTTTGAACCTCTCAAAATAATAATCCCTAGCCTAGAAGAAAGGAAATGGTTTTCAGGCTACTATGGTGATGAAGCAAAACATAACTTTATGTTAGGTATACAGGAGTCACCTTCATTAATTTTTAAAGAGTGGATGTTGCTTCACAAGTGCAATCAGCATTAACACTGCAGAGTTTAATGCTAAAATACATTGCTCCCTACAAGAAACTGTTATTCACATTTGCTCAGTAGTTTATTTTTCATGTAACACATATAAATATTTATATGCTGATACTTATCCAATGCAAGCTGTCCTTATGGTAAGAGAGCAAAACAAACCAGGTTGCAAAGCAGTTTTACTTGAGTTAACTACAGAGTAAAAGATATCATATTGGTGGCCACGGTAGACACTCCTAATTTGGTGACCAAGTTTTTTCTTTCTATGTTCTCCTGGATGTGTAGTCAACACAGAAAGGCACAGAGTGAGCATTTGTCTCAAAAATTATGTCAAAACAGCCAAAGCTGCTCCTTGATGAACTGGTGATAGTGGAGAGCTACAAGGCTCTGATTTTGCAGGACATCATCTAAAATTTAACAAGGTATAGTAGCAACAGAAAGGATTTCAGACTGAGCTTGAACAGCTGAGAAGATTTAAAGACAGCTGCAGAGTGACAGGAAGTCTCATTATTACTGATGATACCTGGAGAAGGCAAGAGGAAGATGTCTTGCCAAGGATCCTGAAGCTGATGTTCCCAAGGACATTAGGTTCTTTGATAGAGTTAAACTCAGCAAAAAACTTCCTCTGTTGCTTGAGGATGGATCTCCAGAAGCTGTTTTCACTTTGCTTTTGTTTCAGAGGATTTGAGACAGAGGCAGTCACTGAACTTTGCAGCCATGTGACACTCTCCAAGAAGCTATGACCCACAGAAACATGAGTTGGAAAATGAAAGGTGACCTTGCTAGTGACACAAGATTGAAGTTATCATTCAGAGAAGGCACTGAAATCCAAAATGATACAGAATAAAATCTCTATGCAGTGAGAAAAATCACCAGTGTGCTCTGACTCAGCAGGCTGGTTGGGCAGTTCTGAAGTGGAAATGGCTGTGCTGCTTTTTTATAGAATCAGCACTGAGCAGCAGTAGGCAGGGTAGCATAAAGGGAAACCTTCCTGCCTCTACAGTGTAACACAAGCATATAGGCTATTCACTTTCAAAATTTTTTTATTATTATATCTAATGAAGAATTGGATCTTTCAGGCTGCTGGAACCAGAGAGAACAGGTGCCATGACAAAATATAAGCTGCTAAAGACGTTTTTACACACCTGCAAAGTTAGAAGGATCCTTAACCTACCTTACCTTACTTTGGTAAATGATGGAAGAATCTCCTATGAGCTATATTCAACTCCTACTCAGACAAATTTGATTCCATGATACTTCCTGGTCTTCATTACCTTTGAAAATAGGTATCCTTCTTCCAATTAACTCCCTAAATTTACTTTATCAGTTTTTTTTGAAACCTTCCCAGTAACATACATAGAAAATACACAGTACTCGTGAAAGAAGAAATCCACGTAAGACTATGTAATAATAATGTAGAAAGTCTGGTTTCTTGCCTGTGGGTATTCAACATCTGAATTGATATAAACAGACAAGAGTGCTCCAGAAAGCAAACTGGAGCGATTTCATTCATGCACAGAATTTGCTTAGAAACATGACGCAAAGCCCAAACAACAACATACTGATAAAATTGCAGTAATGCAACAACAAAAAAAAATTGCCTGCAGCAATGTGTCAATCTCATTTGTATATTGATAAACTCATACTGAATCACATAGTGATTAGAGTCACTTTGGATACACCGTGATGAGGATTTGAACCCAAGCTTTTAAATCTTCTTTAGCATTTCAGGAATGAGAGTTTTCAATTATGCATCCATCTGTTCCTTACTGTACTACATAATGAATGTATAGCTTAAAATGCATCTTGCAGAGAAAAATGAACAGCTAGAGTTGCAGTGTGCGTGCAAGGATGGAATTCACCCTTAGGCAATAGGCCATAACAAAAAGCTAAAAATCATTCATGTCTTGCTTAAGACTTACTTTGCGACGTTATGGAATTCACAGGGGTTTTTTGCACTGGATGTATGCTGGGACAAGCTGAAGTTCTCCCTAAAACATATTCTGGAACATAATTTCTTTGATTTTTCCCACATTTTCATGTACACTTTTTTCTGCTATTTTTTTTTTTTTTTAATTAGCCTGTATTAAAGTAGTGATTGCAGTGGCTTCAGAACACCATTCAGAACAGAGCATAATGTTCATCACTACATATCAAAGTGTTGGCATCTTAATTCCCTGACAGTACATTAAATAGAAACTAACAATTCCTTTTTCAGTACTAGAAAGTTTTCTAAGTCTTAAAGTGTCCTGGTGTTCCATGATGAGGCCACCTGACAAAAAAGTTGAATACAATCCCAAATATACCATTATAGAAAGAGTGGACAAAGCTTTTAACCTTCAGTTAAGTAACTTGAATTGGGTAGGAGAAATGCACTTTTAAATAATACATTAGATAGGAAAAAAATAACTAAATCAAACATTCCTAGATAACAGAAAACCTATTTACTAGGAATTAAGAATGAGATATGAATTTAAGGAGTAATGTCTTTACAAGGACTGTGACTGACTGTAAAATAAAGCCTTTTGAGGGGGAAATAAACAGAAAAAAAAAACAAACTCAAATCCAGAAAGTACTTACACTTAGTGTCATTAGAAAATCACAACCAATGAAGAACACAGGGCAATTCCAGAAGTGTACAGTAAATGGAAATGACCATAAAAATGCTCTCTAAACCTGCTTAATCATCAGAGGTGGTGTTCTCTTTTCTTTTCCAACATGACATTTTAGCTGTAAATGACAAGAAAGGCCCTTGTGTTTAGCATCACACTCTTCCTTCAAGGGAATGTTTGGTATTCCCAGCAGGGTATCAGATGTGCCTTCTAAGACATGCTACAAATTGCGTATGAGAGCCATAGAGGAAATTCATGAATGATGTATAGTGCCCTGTACTCAACACTAGTTAGGCCGCGCCTTGAGTACTGTGTCCAGTCCTGGGACCTCCAATTTGGAAGGATGCGGAGGTGCTTGAGCACGTCCAGAGAATCAGAATAAGGGCAATGAGTCTGTTGAAGGGTCTAGAGCACAAGTACTACGAGGAGAGGTTGAGGGAGCTGGGGTTATTTAACCTACTCTTCCTGGAGGAAGAGTCTCAGGGAAGACCTCATCACTCTCTATAACTGCCTGAAAGAAGGTTGTAGCCAGGTGGGGGTAAGTCTCTGCTCCCAGGCAACCAACAATAAGACAAGAGGACACAGTCTTTAGCTGCACCAGGGGAGGTTTAGGTTGGATATTAGGAAGAAGTTCGTCAAAGAAAGGATGATTGGGCATTTGAATGGGCTGCCCAGGGAGGTGGTGGAGTCACTGTCCCTGGATGTGGCACTTAGTGCCATGGTCTAGTAGACAAAGCATTGTTCAGTCACAGGTTGGACTCGATCTCAGAGGTATTTTCCAACCTAGATGATTCTGTGATTCTGTGATATGAGGTGGCATTATGTTCTATAGTATAGGATATCTCTTTGGCCAGTTTGGATCAACTGTCCTGGTCATGCTTCCTCCCAGCTTCTTGTGCACCTCCTCACTGACACTCCCCATGGGAAACTGAAAAGTCCTTGATTTGGGGTGAGCACCGCTCAGCAACAACTAAAACAGCAGAGTTTTATCAGCATTATTCTCATCCTAAATCCAAGCACAGCACTGTACCAAATACTAAGAAGAAAATTAAGTTTATCTAAGCTGAAATCAGTACACAGAGATATAACATATATTGTTATATATATTTTATAATTGTTTTGCCTATCTTGATTCACTGTAGACTACTTAAAGGTCTTCAAAAAAACAGTAAAAAACCCCTAAAAGCCACATATACATGTAAACAGTAGGCCTGTAGCAACAGTGAGTCAGACTGAAGTGGGAATATGACGATTTCTCACTGAGCTCAAGCATTTCTGTGAAGCCTAAATTCACCCAGAAATTCAACATTCTACTTGCTTCACTTGTTCTCAGAAAAAATCCTCGGGTTTGAATTTGTATCTTCCTTCAGCTATTAGTACTTTGGTTTTGTTCCATCTAAAATACTTCTGTAGCTTTGTTGTGATCTGTAGTTCCTGACAACTGGTTTAAAGATGACATAATCATTCACAATCACTCACTTGAAAACATGACTACTTAATTTATTATAAAACATATCTTGTACATATATTTATAAATTAGATGAATTACATTGTAATTTGAATAACATCACAGTAAACCACAGTGATAGCTATGAAGAAGAACAATTTGATTGCAGAAGATAGAGTAAACCAACTCATCTACCAGACTTAGACAAGCGTAAAATTCCTACCATGGTAGTTTAATAATAATCAGGGCATTCACTTCTCTCAGATAATCCAGATAGGATAGGAAAAGGATTTAGAAGACATATATTTATCATAAGCTATACTTTTTAACAGTCTGAGGGTGACTAATTTGAATAAAACCCTGTTCTTATTTTATTACCAATAAAGTGAAAGACTGCATTTTGAAGAAAAGTTACAAGTATTTTATACTTACAGGCCCTTTCTACTAGAAAACTAGTTGGTAATCCCAAAGAAAATAAAAAGAAGTTTGAAAATTCATACTTCCAAGTATGCCTATGCTTACTACCTACGATACTTTACAGAATAACAGAATAGATAGGACTGGAAGGGACCTCTGTAGATCACCTAGTCCAACCACCCTGCCAAGGCAGGTGCACCTAGAGCAGGTTACACAAGAACATGGCCATGTGGGTTTGGAATGTCTCCAGAGAGGGAGACTTTACAGCCTCCCTGCGCAGCCTGCTTCAACACTCCAACACCCTCAATGTAAAGAATTTCTTCCTCATGTTTAGGTGGAACTTGTGTTTTAGTTTACGGCCATTGTTCCTCATCCTGTTGCTGGGCATCATAGAAAAGAATCTGGCACCATCCTCGATACACGCATTTGAGATACTTATACACATTTATGAGATCCCCTCAGTCTTCTCCAGGCCCAACTCCCTCACCGTTTCCTCATATGAGAGATGCTCCAGACTCCTAATCATCTTTGTGACCCTCCTCTGGACCCTCTTCAGTAACTCCTTGTCTTTCTTCAACTGTGTAGCCTCATAGGGTCAAGTAGAGGGGGGCCATCACCTCCCTCCATCTGCTAACAACACTTACTGATGCGCCCCAGGATACCATTGCCTGTTCTGGCTGGAAGGGCACACTGTTCGCTCATGGTCAACTTGTCACCAAGACTCACAGGTCCTTCTCAGCAGAGCTGCTCTATAGTAGGTCAGCCCAAAACCTGAACTGGTACTTGGGGTTATTCTTCCCCACGTGCAGTACACTACATATGTCTCTGTTGAACCTCATAGTTTCTCTCTATCCAACTCTCCAGCCTATCAAGACTCTGCTGAATGGCAGCACAACCTTCAGATGTATCAGCCACTCATTCAGTTTCATATCATCATCACATTTGCTGAGGGTACATTCTTTCCCTTCGTCCAGGTCATTAATAATAAAGTTGAATAAGACTGGACCCAGTACTGATATCTGGGGGGAACACCACTGACTACAGGCCTCAAACTGGACTCTACCCCACTGATCATGCCCCTCTGAGCTATGTCATTTAAACATCTTTTATATTTGTTGATTTGTGTTTGTTCCATTTTAGACCGTCTTCTTACAGTAAGTTGTCCCAAAGATTTTGCCAAAGCAAGGGAGAAAAAAAATGATGATGAATGTCTTCTGACATATTTTTTCCTGAAAACAATACTTGCAATTAGTTATTAACAGACTATTCACATTATTGTTATGCAGTATGTCAAAAGGTTGCATTTTTGAAAAGTATATTTCTTGATTGATGAAAGCTTAATAAAAACTCTTTTTTTACCTCCTTCTCTTCCTCTAGCTCTTCCTGTGCTGTGACAAAAATAGAAGCAAATAGATACAGGAATGTATATAGATATACATTCTGTTCAATCTGATTTATAGTAAAGAGAGGATATGTACATGATATTCAATCTTCCCCTGTGGAATAATTGAAAGAGGCTCTGTTTGCATCTGTACTAACTTTTCTGCTGAATCACTGGGGAAAACACTTGTTTATATGAATAGAAGAAGGAATAAATACTATGTCATATTTTTCACTTCAATGGCAAAAAAAGTATCTGTAGAAAGTCAGCATAATCAAAAATAACACCCAAAATAATTAAGTTCTCACAGGAAAAAAGTATTTTTTAACAAGTCCAGCCTATGCTGATTTGTAATAAAATCCTAATCAAGCACTGATTGCTTTCCTCTACCGCATCAGGAGAATTATCTTCCTGATGGTACTGCCTCCTATAACACTGAGGAAGATATTTTATACATAATATACAAACTTAACCTAGGACTAAGGACACCCTTACCCATTTAGTCTGATAATTTGCAGCAAAGGTGTATAAATGCTAAAAAGAAGAGGTGGGAGTAAAAGGATCTCATTTATATTCGCTTTTTATCTATTATAAATGGAAAAAAAATTGTTATGCTTTTCCAACAGTGGATAAAATTCACACCTGAAACAATAGCTCCAAATACTCAAAGGTCTCTTTTGCCACATAAAACTTCTAAAGCAAAAAGAAGTCTGCTAACTGCACAGTATCCTTTTCTCCCATGTTTTCTTTCTCATCACAACAGTTGTGCATCCTTTGTGTGTCCCAAACTTCCTCTCTTTCTTCACTGAGAAAGTGAGGTATTGTAGGGCTGACATTTCAGAGGATCCCAGGGTCCTACACTTTTCTATGTGGTTTTCAGAAGAACAAACATGATCTGTATCTGCTAATATTGCTGTGCTAATCATCCACAAAAGAGGCAACTTCCTTGTTATTTTTTTTCTGGAATGTTAGCAAAAAGTCAGTATCAGTAGAGCATGACTGAAGAATTTATTTTCCTTCAGAGCTAAAACCTTATTTCCCCAGCCCATTGGATAACTCTGTTTATATTGTTCCCAAGAATGGATCTGCCTACAAGCTAATCAGTTCAGATTCCATGGCATTATTGCAAAGCAAAACACTGACAATAATCCGGCATTATAAGTACTACCTACATATTTTTTAACAATTTGCCACTCAAATAAATGTTTTGTGGTAATTGTTGAAGTTATTTTTGAACATCAGACACATGATGGTTTAAATCTATACAATCTGTTACTTGTTCGGAAGAAGACTTTTCTTCAAAATAGATGCTGTCACCAGATTTATAACCAAACAAGCCAACAAAATATTACAGGCTTTTCCACACCCATAACTTTAACTTCCACAATATATACAGTAAATTCATTGTGCTATGCCAGACAATGTGTGTGCAGTGCTATATTGCTATTTCAGTTATTACCATAAATATGAAAGAGTTTGACATTGGTTTTATTATGAATTATGTATTTTCAATAAATAAAAACGTTTCATCAGTGTGGTGAGTGAATTCTCCATATTTATTATGGCCTAACAAAAATGTTTTGCTGTGTTGTTTTTAAATTTTATCATATCATGTTCCATTTTATTTTTTTTTCTCCAAATCATATGTTCGCCTGATTTATGTCCCTAATTAAAGCCATAATAGGGACTTTTCCCATTACCTTTAAGCATCTTTTTGTGTTAATGGATTTCTTGATTTATATTTAATTTGTGTGTCTTCTCCTGAACTTTAGTTGTTTCAATATTTTTTTATATTTCTGTGGGTTTTAACAAACTTTTCTCTGTTGATGGTACTACAAAGCAAAAAAACCCTACAAAACTTTCCATAGTAGCACTGCAATATCTGAGTGAGACCATGGCTAAAGGTGCTCTCTGCTTTCAAAGATCATGTCAAGAAATAAGCACTGAAGAAATACCTAGAGAAATTAAAGTATAGACATAAAATTATCTCTTGAGCCACAGAGTATTAGCAAAGAGGAAAGGGAAACACGACCAGTACTGAATAAGGCCCAAAGCAATACCAGTGCATGACTCAAAAAGCAAAATCTACTTGTTCCATGGATTTATGCACATAGGTGAGTTGAGTTCCCACTGGCAGTTTGGGCAAACTAAAATTTGAATGAGTACGTAAGGTTAGGACTGTTAGCAACCTCTCTGAATGGATCTGAAGGCAGAGTTTACATTTGATATTCTTGCTGTATTTCTAAGTTAAACTGAAGAAAATGCATTTGGATTAAAAAAAGCTGTAATGGTCCAAAGCACAGTTGATTCTTATGGCGAACTTCTGTGATGAGCAATAGGCAGGCGTAAATATCGAGTAACTACTCAGAGTGTCTTCCTCTGTCCTGCTGCTATGCCATGACAGTTTTTTCTTTCCATTCCATTTGGAAGCATAAGACTTCAATTTCAAGAAAACTTTTTAAAATAACCATGGCTGTGAAGATGCTCATAACCAGACACTGTTAACAGACAGGTTAACCCAGACAACAGCAGCCTCCATCTCCCCACTCTCCCAGACATTAGCATAGGATCCTATCTTTTAATGTTTGCCTCAGTGTGCAGGTCAGACCTCCAACAGCACTATAAACAATGAGACAAGATACTTCACTGCTTATTACAATTACACACCTCCTGCAATTACCAGTGATGCCACAACTAGATGATGGACCTCATAGTCACAATAAGACTGTGACAGCACCTTCATCACCCTGTTGACTTGATAATTTGTTAGGGAAACTGCTCAAAAGACAAATTTTCATTTCTGTTGTTAAATGAATCCTGAAGTTCACTCCATAATTAGAGGGATCTTTAATACACAATACAGTCATCTGAAGAATCAAGATTAATATTTTCAAAAAGTAAGTAGTTCTTTATATTAGTACACTAATTCTGTAATAACCTAAAAACATAACTGTGTCAATTCCATCTTCAGCTCTCTATTTTTAGACAAGAATCTAGGCATGATTTCCTAAAAAGCTTGGTACATTTAATGAATATTTGTAAAGCATCTGAATTTCTAGTAGAAATTTATTTCTTAAACAGTTCTGTATTTCCCATGTCTCCTTCACTGGTCAGTTTAAGGATCTGTGAAGATTCTATTATTTAAAATAGTTTCACATAAGCAGTTCATCCTAACATTTGATAGCAAAAAGACTTTTCTCTTAATCTTCTCCCTATCAATGAACTTCTTTTGGAACTGGTCACATACATACCAGCATCAGTGTATCTGCCACCTCCTTACTGTATCTTCTCTAAGAAGTCATTTTATTTCCTATTTATAGAAGAAGACTTCTAAACATGTGAAAGAATTAAGGATATAAAGCTTCAGTATAAAAAGGAAACCCAAACTTGATTTGTTTTTGCATCATGTTTGTACTTTTCCATTCACCAAAACCATTTCTAATTAGAACCAGTAAGCATTAAACGACTACTTTTCTATTTATCCAGTTAGTTCTGCTTCACTGCCACTCGGCTGTTCTTCTTCTGGAAGTGATTTCTAAGTCTTAGCTTTTGCCTACATCATTCTTCATGTTTTTTGTCTTTGTATACCACTCAGCCTTCCTTGCCTTAACTTTGTTTTCCTCTAGCACTGCCTGCAATACCTCTAACACTCAACCTTTCCTCAAGTCTCTGAAGTGGTCGTGTGTCATTTCATCTTTGCATCCAGAAGAATGACAAACTCAGTGGATAACTGTAATAAACACACAACTTGACTCTAATGGCTTGTTTTCTTTTTATTTCTGTGTTTAAAATAAATGCATTTGTTTACATTTTTTCCAGTCCTTTAATAAATTTTCTGAAATGTGCCATAGCAAAGATAAAAACACTGAATGGAAACAAAAATATGAGCTAACTGAATGAGAACACAGCTGAGTAGATGCATCTTTGGCACTAGGAAGTGCTCATACTGACTGAACTCAGGCTAAAGTTTTGTCCCTGTAATTAGACCCATTAAAATGGTTGTAATCAACTTTGTTGGGACATCACTAAACATGTTCCAAATGGCTGCCTTCTGATGCAGCAATGCTAGCCATTATTTCTCTTGATACAAACTTTAAGCGTTCAAGCTGTAGTAACTGCTTGCTTGATTTCTTAATCAGTGAGTTTACTGGCTAATTTCCTGTTTTAATTCTTGATTTCTTCTCTTATTAGTAGCCCATTTTGAAGTCTTATCCTCTTACCTAGGGTTTTAAACATAATGTTTCTCACATCTCTTGTATGTTCAGAATCAATAATGAATAACAGACATATTCAGATGTGACATCTCCTATCTAATGTAGGGAAAATTTAAGTACTAGGACATCCCTCTTCATATGCTGGTGTGAAGATTAAAAATAGATATGCAGTCAGAAGAAACCAGAAACTACTTCCAACAGGAGAAGGAAGACTCAAGCAAGTATGAGTGGACATTCATTCATCAAACTTTCTATATCTCTCTAACCCAGATTACTGTCATGCACTAACAGATAATAGTTTAAATGCCCTCTACTGAGAACAGTGGAGGTTTACTCCTTATTTTCTTTCTTTTCTCTTTCTTACCTGATTTCTTTATTATTAGCTCTGAACTCCAAAGCATTTAACTGATGATCCCTATTGTAGGAACTGCTTTTTGTCATTTTATCTGTGCCTTATTTATTTTAAAATGAAGCTTTTTTGGGCCAGAATCTAAATCTTCTGCTTCTGTATTTTTAGGAAAAACAGAATGGGACCTGATTTTTATTAGTCTTTATCAGAATGGAAAACAATTGCTACTTAGTTGGGATTCAGTGAAGTCATTTTCACATTACATGTCCAGCAGACACTGAAGAGAAAATGAACATTGCAAAACAACAATTTTGCAGAGCAATATGTTTCATATAAGATACTTTATGTAAAAAGGCTCTCAGTGAACAACTAGACACATTTTTTATTCTACTGGTCTTTCATTATTTGAGCTGTTTGTTCTTATATTTTTTTGCATGAATGCATTTTGAAAGAATTGACTGTAGCTGCAAGATAACTATGATAGAAAAATTGAGCAGTAGTTCAGTGATAATATAAACTACATAGTTGTGCAAGACACATTGTTCCATCAAGTTCTGCCAGACTATATTTCTTTAATGAATACTTCTGGTAGCTGCTTGGAGTTGAATACTGCTGGTAGCTCCTTAAAGTTGGTGTTGTCATGAAAGCCAAACATCAAAAAAGCTCTATTTCTTGTATTACAGAAAACTCCACAACTTGACACATGTATTTTCTGCTTCTTGTACAAATTTTTTACAGATTGTAGATTAATAACATTGAGAAAGTAAACAATAACATTATTGTATGCATTCTGTAGGGATCCCTGATTTTCATTGTTTCATTCCTTCTAGCTCATAGTAGCAGAAGTTAAAGGCAGTGAACTTCTTTCGTGCTTTTACCAACAACATTTACAATCCACTTGCCAACACCACATTTTCAAGTGCTCAAAAAGGCAGTAATGAAGAATATAGATTTATAAAACATTCAAAAGCATTTTTTAGTATTATGTTAAATAATTTTTCTTCTCCAGTGCTCACCCTCTTGATGGTACCATAGAAAGTAATCACATCATTTTACACATTACATTTTTTTAATTAAGCCAATATAACTTTTTGTAAGCTAGCCCCCAAATCTTTTTACATGCTAATAGTTATTCTGTATCCTGATGAGTATTTGTATTAATTTCTCTTGAACATTGTTGATAAGAGCTATGCCAAAGGTTAGGTAGCATTAAAGTATGCATAACTATCTGCATGACTATGGATAAGGCTGCTTACAAGGCAGAAAAATTGGATCTTGCATTGTGGGTAATTAGAGTGAACAAAACTCTGACTGGGCCTGCTCCGTTTTGCAGTACAGTAGCATGGGAATTCTGAGGGACTTGGATGAAATTAGTCAAAATACTCCCACCTAAAGCACATAAGGCGTAAGTGAATAATCATTTTAAATCATTTTAAAGTTATGTACAGTGTATATTTTGAATATGACTGAGGCACATAGATTGTACACTTTAAAATTCTTATTTCTTATAGGCAATTATTGAGGCAAAGAAAATTTAAGTTTTGAATCATCAGTATTAAGGAAAATGGAATCCTCATTCTCAAAGATATCTCACTTACTACTGAAGCCTGTAGATTGCTTCTTTATTTCTCATGTATAATGCTTATGTATGCATATAGTTTACTCTGAAACATAACAGGACTCCTTCTGTTTAAAATAAATTTTCTCAGGACTCAATAAATATTATAATGCACTGCAGCTTTTCTCATAATCTATCTCACAATGAAAAATAGAATTATTTCAATCAACTGAGTTCAAATAAATATTTTATCATGCCTCTACTATCCAAGACTACATCTAAAATGACGTTACACTTCCACAACTGAAGAACGAATGACATTTCAAATCCAACAGCTTTATGGAATGGGGAAAATGAAAAAACTATCACTGAAATAAGCAAATTAATGTGCTTTTTCAGATCATCAACTCAGTCACATTTTGCTTTATTCTAACTTCCAGGAAGCAAAACCCATACATTTTCATTCAATAAGCCTATCTTTTTCTCTCAACAACTCCTAATGGTCCCTGAGGGGCCACAAAGATGATCAAAAGACTGGGCAGCCTGCCATAAGAGGAAAGGCTGAGAGAACTGTGTTGTTCAACTTGGAGAAAAGAAAGCTTAGCAGAGACTTAGTCACTATATTCCAGTGTTTAAAGGGTGGCTACAGAGCAGATGGAGACTTCTTTTTTGTCAAGAGTCACATGGAAAAGATAAGGAATAATGGGTACAAACTACTCTTGGGGAAATTCCAATTGGACACAAAAGAAAAATTTTTCACGGTGAGAATAATCAGCCATTGGAATAATCTCCCCATGGAAGTGGTATGTTCCCCAGTGTCGGACACTTCCAGTATTCAGATGGACAAGGTGCTGGGCCATCTTGTCTAAACTGTGCTTTTGATGAGAAAGATTGGACCGAATGATGCTTGAGGTCCCTTCCAACCTTTATTCTATTACTATTCTATTCTGGTGATGATGGATGGTTTCTCTGGTAGTTTTCTATTAATCCATATACAGAAGTCTCAGACAGAATATACTGCTTTCTCTCAGTCTCCATAAAACTTAATCAAACTCAAAGGTAATAAAGAATACCTTTACAATAATTAATACTATACAATATCTATATGGACTTTTTTTCCTTTTTTTTTTTTTTTCCCATCATGACCTATATTATACAATTGCTTTCTAAAGCAACCGATAAATAGCTGGAGGTCAGGCTTTATTTCACAGCCACTGATCTGAGTTTTGATTTCTCATTCAGATAAGCCCTTTTCCTGAACTAGCTATTACTTAAATTGAAGATTACATAAGGGTGGAAATATTAAATTTTTATAAGTGTTTTCTTTCTAAATACAGTCTTGCTTTTGAAAGAGTATTCATCCCCTCTATCGTGAACATTTCACTAATTGCCCTTAGCTTACTTGTAAAAGATACAACACAGAAAAAAAAAACAACAATGTGTGCAAAGGGCCCTCTCTGCAAGAAGGGCTATTATCCAAGTTTTCCTCTGTGCTGGACTTCAAGGAAGTATCTGTGACTCTAATTAGCCCCTTCTGATCTTTATTCTTAGCCTAGGCTTCAAAACCCATACTACATGAGCATAGTGGATTGCATTTCCCTGACAACACCTGCAACAAGGATTACAGAGTAACTCATAGTGACAGTTCAGTGATTTAACTTTTACTGACTAGATATTGAGTACAGGTTCAGTTTATTAAAGAATGGAAGGAATTTTTTTTTTTGCTTTGCTTTGAAATGACCTTATATCTTATTTTAGAAAACAATCTTAGAGAGCATGTTCATTTTACGTTTCCTCTTTTCAAGACTGTGAATCATCACATGAAAAGGAACAGAGAAAGAGGGAGTCTCTGTATAGAGCAGTCCTGTATGTGTGAGTTGCAAATATGTTGGCATCTTTTTTTGTGTGTCTGGTAAAATGAAAAAAAAAACCAAAGAATCTAGTTACTGAATTATCTTTCTCACAGAATTTTTTTTTTAAATAAATCTTAGCTAAATTGCATAACGTATCTTGATTGTTTTGTTTGAAAATTGCACGAACACAGTAGAGAAATAAAAATTAACAAAAACTAAAATGTATTTTCTCTATTTATATGCATTGGTAAATTATCTATCTGCATAGACATCATAGCATCCACAATTATGAACTGTGAACAAAACTATTACCTGTATCTTCAAAGTTAACTAAGCTGTTTAAAATCATTGCAAAGAGGTAAAATTTAGAATGACTGGAGAAACACATTTTCTGAAGTATAACATTTTTAACTATTTCTAACTTTTAGAATATGATTGAAGGAAAATATATGGAGAAATCTGGATCCTTGACAGACAAAACAAACCATAAAGTATATTATTCTTCATACATAACATTTTGATCCAGAATAATGTGTGATTTATTGGCCAAATTTTTCCCCTGCCTATGTCATAGCTACACGTATATTTCAATGACAAATTTTCATATTTTCATTACTTATGTGCAGTAATAAAATCATATATCTTCATTTTTTCTGAAGATAAAATTAATCCATCTAGAACATCATGTTCCAATAATAACACATTACATGTCTAATTTGTGTCACCTTAACTATGCTTACGCCACTGTTATCTAATTAGTATCATATGCCAGGTACAAACAAAACTTTTGAAGCATAAAAAGGAAATAGTGTTTTTGTAATCTCTATTTCTGATGAACAGCTTGTATAAACTAACAAATTACATTTAATTGCTTATTTACAAATTTTTCTTTCCTGTTCCCAAGACTACAATCAGAGCACCTACTGTGCATTAGAAAATATAAACACCAATATAAACCAGACAAAACTATATTTATGTAGAGAGAGAAAGTATAGACTAATAAAGGAAGATGCCTTCACTTACACAAACTCCTAAGAACAGGTCTCTTGACTTCGGTTAGGCATATAAAGCGTTAGACTTCTTCCCACAGACATTTTTGTTTTAATTTGAAGGTAAGAAGTTTTTTGCTCCTTCTGCAAGGTTTTTTTGATCCCCAAAACCCTCTCCATTGTTAGTAAAATTATCCCTAATAACATTCGTCCTGTAAAAACTATGAACATTTTGCCATATTTTGGAAAGTGCTTATGCCACAGATGTTTGTGAAAATGATTTTACATTTTGTCTGATCCATCATAAATGAGTCTAAGTGTGGTAAATGTTGTAGTAAGATATGAATGCAGGAAAAACTTTCTACAAAATAGACAAAAAATGGTAGATCACAGTTACATTCTCCTAACCTCCTAATTAAATAGTCTGAAAAACTATTACTCAAACTTTATTTAAAATTTGCAAAGCTATATGTTGTGTAATGCTAAGCAGTTACAGTTTGAATACAACTAACTTTGACTGCTGATATGTAGTCAATTTTGGAAAATTAGAGAAAAGTGAGACAAATCACAAAGATATATCCTGCACTGAATTCTAGAAATGTGGTCTTAGCTGATTTGGATTTTTTTATTAGTTTCTTTCAAACAGCTAAAAAATCTTTCAGAGGAAAGATTACTACATATGTAAGTTCCTCATGATAGTTATGAAAGATCAAAGGCATTGAATAGCATAAAGAATTCCAGAAACTATCCCAATACCACATTTGAGAACACATGCATGTACCAAAGCATTTTCATTTTTACATACATTAAACAGCTATGTTATGTAATATTTTGGTAGAGTGATATTTTAAAATAACTAACTAAAAATTAAATTGGCATTTAATTTGAGTGAAGTATCACATTGGCAGTCTTTTACAATGACATCCCATGAATTGATTAATTAAGGTTAGGAGGACTGAAAATATCAAATAAACTTTAATCTGAGAAATATTGATTTTGTTGGCAGTTAAATATGACAGGAATTTGAGACTGACAAAGGAGGTCCAATAGCAGAACAGTGTAAAGGTCCAACAGCAGTCCTGCAAAATAGTACTAGAAAACTTTTTTTCCCCAGTTTAGAAACACTGGGGAGAAAAAAAATACATCTAACCTAGACAATTATTTATCTTACCTTGATTAACCCTTAGTTTCTTATCATTGACGGGAAATATTTTTTTCAGATAACCTGAAAAACAAAAAGTTTCAAACCATTTTGAAACGCATGAATTTTTACATTTGAGAGCTTCCAGAACATTTCCATCTCTCTTTTTCATATGAATCTACTTCCTATTTGAAACTGCAACTTCTGTGAATATTTGTAGCTGTGTAATAAAGGGCAAAAAGTGCAGAGAATGGATGCTAAAAACTTAGGGATCCAGGATAAAAGCTGGATTATACCAACATAAAGTGTTCTATGGATATAATTAATATTAAGCCGTTTTTAACACCACTCAACCTTCTGAACCTCAGTGAGAAGATAAATTATATTAGATATAATAAAAATATATACACCTTGTGGTGTATGAAATCTTACTTTACATCACTATTTTCCACTTCCAGAAAATATACCTTGATCCAGGAAAGGAAAAACAACAACAACAAAAAAAACCCCAAACCAAACAAAAACTAACAAACAAAAACCTACAAATAATAATAATAAAAAAAAAACCAACCAAAATAATAATAATAAAAAAAAAGACGAAAAAAAAAACCCAAACACCAAAGAACCCAACAACCAAATCCCACAAAACCCCAAACCCCTATTTTAACAATCTCTTTCTTATAAGGAAGTGTTGCAAGTTCCTTGAGATTCAAGTACAAAATGGTGCTGAAAAAAAGGGGAATTACAGTTGTTTTAATATCCAATTATTAATTCTTTGTTTTGCTTTTCTTGTGCATGTGTGTGCTTTTCCCGTTAAACTGTTTTTATCTCAACCCACAAATTTTCTAGCTTTTACCCTCCTGATTCTCTCCCCCATCCCACTGATGGCGAAGTGAGAGAGCTGCTAAGTGGTACTTGGTTGCAGGCTTGGGCTAAACCATGACAGGGCTCAAAATCTATTCTCAGGAAAATTGTTCTACCTAGTGCACCTGTCTAGGATTATTTTCTTCTCCTGTGTTAATTCCTCCTGAGATCTAAAAGCAAATACTCAGGATATCTATACAGAGAATCCTTATCAAAGAATTGGTAGGCTTCATTAAAATAATTATTTAAACTTTGATGTACGCCTAAAGTTTGCTGTTTGTTAAGGACAGCAGTTGGTCTAATAAGAGATATGAAAAAATATCTGCATACATAAGCCAATTTGCAAATTCTTAAATACTAGCTTGTGCTTTCTGAGACATTTTAGGCTGAGATCCTCAGCTTAGTCACATAGTTAGACAAATCAGGACTACAGTTAGCATCAATGATATGTAATCATTCATACAGAAAAAAGGAAAAGGATACAATTATTTGAATTTTATGTGGTGACAAACAGAACAATTTACCACATCCTAATGGAAAAATCTGTTAAAACACAGAAAGCTTACATAGCCTTTCTTCGTAAAGTGAATTTGGTGAACAGTAAAAAAATTGAAAAAATTATTTCTGGAAGTTCACAGTGTCTCACCAAACCACAAAAAAAAAAAACTTGCTCTATGTTACTGGGCACAAATTCTTATTCCACTATATTTAATTTTACCTTTAATCTGAATTGCTAAAGAATCAGAGCCTTAATCATATCACCGAACTTTCTTATGATAGCTTTGTTTATATCAAAGTCCTCAATTTGACAAAACAATTAAACATATATTCAACTGTGTTGTTCAAACAGCTCTTAAGTTATTGAAAGTTGTATTTATAAAGTCTTGAAGAACTCAAATATATTCTTTTATATTACTTATATTTATTACCTAATGATCAGAAACATAAAGAAACATATATTTAACTAAGTTTTACAAAATAGAGTAACTTTAGGGATGCTTCTTTCACAGATAGTCCCACTTCCATGTAATTATAGCTTGCTGATGTATTTTGCAGTTCATCCATATAAATTGCAGAACAGGTATGGAAAAAAGTCAACAGTATTCACCTCCCACTGTTTCATCTATGTCAGAATTTTATTCCAAATCAGACCAAAGCATTTTATAAATAA
>NW_020956860.1:33909-36933 GCF_003031625.1 Empidonax traillii
GGGATGCTTCTTTCACAGATAGTCCCACTTCCATGTAATTATAGCTTGCTGATGTATTTTGCAGTTCATCCATATAAATTGCAGAACAGGTATGGAAAAAAGTCAACAGTATTCACCTCCCACTGTTTCATCTATGTCAGAATTTTATTCCAAATCAGACCAAAGCATTTTATAAATAAAAAAAAAAAAATTCTGTTTGCTTTACTGAGATGAATAATCTGATTTACTTCATCAGGGTTACTTAAGCATACTGTAATGCATCATTTCTCATTCTATACTAAGTGCTGAAATTTCTATTTAGAGTCTATACTTTCATTTTTTTCACATCCACCTTTCTATTTAATTGTTTTATTTGCTACATGTTCCACTACTAAATACTTCTATATTAAAGAAGACAATATTACAAACCATATATGAAAACCATTTAAATTAGAGGTTTAAAAAGCAATATCCATGTCTCAGTCACAAGAATAAATTCCTGGAAGTGAAGCATCTGAAAAATGTTATTAGAACCACACATTAAACATGCAAAAACAACAGCAAGATTGAAATGTAACGGTTGAATATTACTTGTTTCTGGGATTTTTTAAGGATTATTTTAAAGAAAAAAGGTGTGCAGTATATGATACACTGGAGAGACCAATAGACTAATTTTATTTTTCTTTTTGTAGCTTGAACTTATGTTTATAAAAGATTCTGAAATGTCTAAAAATCCATTTTATTAAAAACTTATATAGTGTAAACAATATTATAAATTACATAAACCCGCAATTTTATTTGATGGTGGAGTTATAACTCTCAGGCTTTAATTAGTTAATATACTAATTTATTTGCAGATGCATAACATTTACATCACCGCAAAATACAACAGTTAATTGTGACATAAAAATAAAACCAAAATCCCAACACAAAACCAGTGCACTTCCCCCTCCTTAGGGTACCTTCAGCTGACCCTAAAGTGAGATTCAAATTTTCCTGTGAAAGCAAGACTTAATATTATTTATATACAACTTCTATATTTGCTGTCTTGAAATAATTAGATCACGCTATTCTAAGGCCAAAATATTTAACACAATTTCTGCAGTACCTTCTGTCCCAGGCCTGTACACTTTCCCTGCATAATGTCTCAATCAAAAGTTCAATTCCATTATCGAGAGTATTATCTAAATAATCTTTGTTTTTAGGCTTGAAAATATGAACTGGAATCCAAACTGAAGATACCTTGGATTACCAACTTTTCTTTTAGGAATGCTAGAACTGTATAAAATTAAATTTTCAATATTCAACCTGTACCTGTCCAGTGGACAACAAGTTTCTAGCAACAATTGGGTTAAAAAAAAAAAAAAAAAAGGAAAGGTAAAGTTTTCATTCAGAAGTAGAATAGTGTTTAGAAAATGTATTATACCTAATTATCTAGTCCCTTAAATTAAATAGACTTTTTTTTTTTTTTTTTTTACCACTGATTTCAACAAAAGCACCAACATATACTGGACACCAACATATTACTGGACACCAACTCCTCAATTATTCAGCGTGAGAAAACATTTCATATTTATGTGAGTAAACAGACACAATTCTGCAAAGGAGTATGATGGAGCAGAATATAAAGAGGTAAATCTTCAAGTAAATACGAAAGTGAATACATTTTAATCTTGACCAAGGTATTATCAAGGCTGGTACTCCTCTTTTAAAGCATTAGAAATAGAGTGAATATAGGAAAGTAGGATTAATATTTTAGAGTAACATTTTAGAATATTTGTACCTCTTTAGCTCAAACCTTTAATAGCAACCTTTCTACCTGGTCATCAGGCAATGACGTTCTGGAAGCAAGGTAGCCTAGGGAATGAAGAAAAATGTCTGGATATAAATTTGTTATGACCACATGGAATAACTAGGCAGGGCATCTCTGCAGTTACCTGAAGTCAGCACTGAAAAGCAACTAGCTGATGCAGACGGCCACATTTCCTCACCCTGCAATGAAGGAGAAAGATGAGGTACACTGTGCACTACAGCGCACTACAGACCGCAAATGTGTCAATTTGACTATACTGTGTAGAAGTGTGAGTGAACAGACAACGGGGTGAAATGATGCAGATCCATCTAAAGTGGATGAGATCAATTTTTTCTATCAATATTATGTTCCCTTCAAAAGTGAGGGGCTGCGCTGGCAGAGCTCTCTAAGGATGAGCAGAGGTGGTGTCTCCGTGTTAACCTGAGACTCCTCCAGGAGAAATGGAATCACAGAATAGGTAGGGATGTAAGGGATCTCTGGAGATCATCTAGTCCAACCTCCGTCCCAAGGCAGGGTCACCTAGAGCAGGTTACACAGGAACATGGTCATATAGGTTTGGAATCTCTCCAGAGAGGGAAACTCCACAGCATCCTTGGACAGCCTGTTACAGTGCTCTATCATCTAATGTAACGAATTTCTCCTTCATGTTGAGGTGGAACTTCTGTTTTAGTTTATGGCCATTGCTCCTCATCCTGTGTCTGGGCACCACCAAAAAGAATCTGGCACCATCCTCTTGACACTCACCTTTGATATATTCATATGTATTAGTCAGATTGCCCCTCAGTCTTCTCTTTTCCAGACTAAACAGGTCCAGTTCTCTCAGTATCACCTCATAAGAGACATACTCCATACCCCTAATCATCTTTGTAGTCCTCCACTGGACACTCTCCAGTAACTTCTTGTCTTTCCTGTACTGAGGAGCCCAAAACTGGGCACAATATTCTAGATGTGGCCTCACTAGGGCTGAGTAGAACCTGCTGGCCACAAAAAGGTTCAGAAGACATGAATCACAGAAGGTAAAGAAAAAGAGAAACATCCCCTCGAAGCCAGGCGTAGAGGTAAGGTGCCAGCCTGGAAGGTCATAGGGTCCAAGAGGCTAGGTGACTATAAGACCATTTTTTTGTTAAAGGACTTTGCTTAGAATTGTCTCTATTTAAAAGTGGATATATATTGATATGCATATTGTTATGAGGATTTTTTCGTTCTTTTTTTTTTTTTTTTTTTTTTTTTTT
>NW_020956860.1:38359-114559 GCF_003031625.1 Empidonax traillii
GATTGTTTCCTGCTGTGTGTGCTGTTCACATATGAGACCTCTGCCTAATTTCACTAGGGACATACTGCGTGATTTTGCCAGTGGAGTGCTGGATGATAACCACCATCCCATGCTGAATGCTGTAGGGCAGTGCAGGGGCTGGCTGCCACCTGGGGCCATGTGTTTGCCCCTCGTGGGCTCCCTTGGACCCATCATGGCAATGTCTGACAGCCAGGGACTGTCTCACCACCCCAGCCAGGAGCAGGGCAGCCAGGAGAGTATGGGGGCATCCCCAGTCCTGAACAGGCTGAGATCAGGCTTGGGTGTGGGCCCATGGGTGGGTAGGGCAGGGCTGTGGGGAAACCGGAGACTGGTTGTGCTGTGGGGTCACTGGGACAGGGGCTGCCGGCCCTGGGGATCCTGGGCTGTGGGGACATGGGGGAGCCCCAGGGTTTGTCAGGGATGGTCAAGGCTGGCAGTGCCCTTGGGGAGCTGACAATTGCTCAGACACATAAAGAAAAATATTGCTGAATCAGGGCATTAATAAGAGCATATTGATAGAAATAGCAGGAGAGATCATGCAGTGCCTTTCACTTTGCTGAACCATTTAGTGAATGATTTAATTTGTGTTTGCATTTTTGGCTCCCTCTATGTTAACTAATTCTGTTTATAGAATAATTAGGCAACTACTTAATTGAAACAGAAACAAAATTTAGTGTATTTCTAAGTTTGTAAATTATAATTAGGCTGCTCATTAAATTGCATTTGCACAAATTATACCTCTTCATGTATAAAAGGAAACTTAGCTAAAGGATTTAGTGTTTTAAAACATCTGTGAGTGCATATGTCAGAGGCTGTGTGTGCCAGGTACATGATTATCAGTCAAGGTAGAAAGAGCAAGTTCAAAAGAGTTGTCTTTTAAAAGGATTAAAAATAAGAAGATAGTTCTGAGATTTGCACCTTTGAAAAAGTCTGAACAGTTTTTCCATGTCCTGTGCTCTGAAGGCAGGCAGACTTTGTTGTGTTTAAACCATTTAAATAAAGTAAAATCCAAAGTTGAGGACTTTTGGATAAGAATTCACTGCATCATATCTAGCTATTCTTATTCTTGTACCATGTAGGCCAATCTACATATAGGAGTTGGACTCAATGGTCCTGATAGGTCCCTTACAATTCAGCATGTTCTATGATTCTATGAAATATATAGTAGTTGCAAAAGAAAAGCTTTTAGCAATGGTCCTTTTCAGGTAGGACTTTATGATTCAGTATTGGTCATTTGAATTTCAATCAAGAATTCAAGTGAACATTACCCTAAAGGTTCCTTGGAAATCCTTGTGGTTTCCTGAAACACTAGATTTTGCATTCAGTTTTACAGTGTGCAGACTTAAAGCTGTCTTTTGATTACACATACAAAGAGATCTGCAATGCATTGTATTACTGAATACATTTTGTCATTATGAGCTCATAGTATTCTTGTTTCCAAAAAGAGTACCCACAGCCTGTTGCTATAATATTAGAAAAATTCAATAGACATGCAAAGTTAAGACGTGGAAATGAGACTTGGGAATTAAGGATTAGACCTACTCCACAAAGCCTAAGATTTCATGCATCACATTCCCCAGGCTAATACAGTAATTTTTAGTTAAAATCATAAAGCTTTAGAAACCTTTCTCATTCAGAGTATTTACTCTGAGTTCTGGTGGTAACTTACCCTCACAATTACAAAGCTACACTTTGCTTTAATTTTAGTTTCCGTCAATTAATTTCACAGCTACTGGATGCTACTCCATCTCTAGTTTAAAATATTACCTCTAATTTCAGATGGCTTCTGCCTGTCTCTTATCTATGCTGGTAATTACAGAATCAGGTAAAAATGTTACTGGGAACAGGAAGGAAGGAGTAGTACCATTCACAGCTTGCAGATCCGTGCATAGCTCATTGCTTTAAAATATGCTTTTTGCACATTTGAGCCCTATAGAGATAGAGCCCTATAGCTGTATGCACATAAAGATTCCCAACAAAATGAATGAATTAATATTGGAATACAGCTCATTTACCCCTGCTCTTTAGTCCTGAGCCAAAAGAAACACTTGTAGCATATCTGAAGGGGGCAGCCACCCCACAAAAGGTTACACAGAGACTTCGTATTTAAAAACCACATTATTGACAAATGCATACATTTTTTAAACTAATATTACACTCTGATACCAGTACATTAATTAAATTGATTTGGGAGCTGCCCATAAGAATAATCTTAATCGATTAGTGATATACAGTTTTCTATTATTAAATCTCTTGACAAACACTATACCTTCACTTGTAAGTCAGATAGTGTATTACACAGACCTTAGGGTGAAATGGTGCGTCTTTCACCTTTGTGTGACATAAAAACAAAACAAAAAAATCCCTTTTATAGAGTAGTAATTGACCAAACACCCCTAGTTGTCTCATGGCGTGCTTCTAAATCAAAGCTCTAAATGGAAATCGCCAAACTGGGCATCAAATAAAACAAATCAAATTTACTAGGATATTACAACCTCCTTGCAAAAGCCTGAGAAAGTGTCAAAGGAGTGGGGTAATGGTGAAATGCAGAATTTAATTCTTTTAACAAAATGTCACAAGAATCATATCTCCTGATTTTTATAAAGGTCTAAGTAATTTTTTTTCCATCAACACTTTGATACGAGATCCGTACTTTCAGAGGATTTCCATTTATGCAAAAACTAGACTGGCTTTAACAACGATAGAGTCTTAAGCTGAAATGAGTCACAGTGGTTTTTTTCCAACCTGAAATCTGAGTCACAAAATTATCTTAAAAATATAATCAATCACAGTTGTTCTTGGAAATCACTTAAAAAAGGTTTGTTTTTTTTTTTTAAAAAAAAAAAAGAAAAGAAAAACCCTCACTTAGGTAAATAATTATTAAAATCAATAGCTGAAAAATATGTTTTGACGTAATTTATATATTACTTATTATATTAGCCATTGAAAGTTTTCAAAGTAATAGATGATTTAGGTTTTTTCATGCAGATTTTGAATAAAAGAATTTCAGTTCAAAGTAATGTCATTTCAGATTTTAATTTTTTTACATATTGAAGACAGGATACTTTCTGTCTTCATCTAAATTTAGTTCTAGAGGTTGTGACATTATAGCAAATCTGGTTTAATCATACTGGTAGTTTTACATGTAAATTAATGCATGTACTCATACAGAATTACAGCATTAGAGCATCATTAACAAAACCAATGATGGGCATTCCCCCCAGAATATGGATCCCTAATGAGCTATAATTTGGATTTTAAATGAGAATAAATTACCATGTCAACAGTTCTTTGAACACAGGTTGGTTTTTTTGAGTATATTTTCACTAAGCAAAATGTAACTGGAAGTGAATTAATCATTTAACTGCAGTTAAAAAATCAAATGCATTGAAATAAAACTTGTCTAACTGCTCCTTTAAATTTTAATTTATTAGGATGGTTCTCTTGGAAAGAAATATTTAGAATAACAATTAGTATTAAATATCTCTTTACATTTACTTGAAGAAGAAGAAAAGTTTTACTTGCTTACAATAAATCAGATATCCCATTTACTTGGGAACTTGAGCATATCATGAAGGTTATTACATTCAAAAGTATACATCATGGACATATAGAAGTGGCACACAGTAGCCAAAGGAAATACTGAGTGTTGTAAAGCAAAATGATAAAAGCAACATCAAACATGATCTTTCAATTTCAATATGATATTAAAGGAGATTAAAGGAATGTGACTATGTATTTTGTGCTTTGTTAATTTATTTTCTTGCTGTCTTCTGTCATCATTGTAAATGTAATGAGACAAAATCTGGTTGAATTTTTGAAGTTGATTGATAAAGTACATGAAGTAGTTAAACATACATGAAGTACACTGAAAGTGAAAAATCACTGTTCGTGCAATAGGTAAGAGAACCTCCAGTAGAGCCCAGATCCTCATTAGGAACAAAGTTAATAATTTCACATGGCTAAAAAAAAACCATAAAAGATCCTTTTTTTATCATGTGTGGGAAGAAATGCAATATTGCAGCAAGCAAAGAAATAGGCATGCAGAAAAATTCACCTCGAAAAAGATTTATCAATAATTAACTATATTGCTTGAAAATCTTCTATTTGTCTTCATCATGTGAGATAAAAATTTATGAAAATTTTTTTAAATATTTCAAAAAATATTCAAAGCTGAAGAACATGAAACTCTGTTCTTGTGGGATGAGTGCCTGGAATTGGTGTATAACTTAGAGGTTCTAGAGCAAAGTGTTTCTAATCTTGGCCATCTACAGCTTTCATTATTCATTTAGAGGGGACACGTGAAGACAAACACTAAGTATTTATTAACAGTTCTGCACAAGACAACTAACTCCTCAGGTGTCTTGCACAGAAATGAATTAGGATACCTCATATCCTCAGACTAGATATGCCTTTTAATTCTTTCCCCTGCTCCCTTCTCTTCCTAGTTCCATTTGTTTAGCAGGCTTAGTCATACCTGAAGTTGAAACAGGGTATTTGTACATAAGTGCAGTAAATTTGCACTAGAATGTTCTTTTGAAGTGAAATTTCTAGAGGTCCCCACTTGTCATGCTTTTGATTTATTTCACAGAGTAGTTGCAGACTAGACAAACCGGATTCATTCCGGATGAAAATAAATTAAAAAATGTGGCCCAGGAGCCTAATAATGTTCTTCAATCACTTATGAACATTCAGTCCTGGGTATGAAGTCCATGCCCTCCTCCCATCGCCATCCAAACACATACAGTCTGTATCAGTTGTGTTTCAATATATAGACCTGCCTTTACTTATTGAAAAACTGTAGTCACAATCACCCAAATACCTTGCTGGAAAGTGAATCTGGATCTAATAAGTCGGTCTTCCTTTCAATTTTTATTTCAGAAGTAAGTACATGGTACATTATGAATTTTAGAACTTCACAGCAACCACTGGAAAAAAGAGGTACCCTTTTGTATAAACAGATAACAATGCTTAACTTGAGTAGCCTTGTGCAAGTCAGTGAAAACACTACATATATACAAGTATTTATACAAATGTGCTAAATACATAAGTATCTAAAAGGAAGAATACACACAGAAAAAACCCAACACCTATGGCTGTGATGACATTGGGTATTTCTATGTAAGGTTTCCCTTACAGATTTTTCTTCTTCATTTAATTCTTCCTAATTGTAGGAAGACATTTTGGTTACTGATATTGAAACAGTCTCTTTGAAAAGCTCAAAGAAAAACCCTTAAAAATTCTTCTGCCAAATATTTTGGATTTGACTTGGAAGATAATACATATCATGGCAGGAAATGCTTTAGTTAATGGACATTAACATTCCAGGTTCGTGCACGTATGAAAATTTTTAACAAAAAAAAAAAGAGAATTGCTTGCATAATAGTTTTTCAATACTATTACTACAATTTACTGCATATCTAGAAAGCTGACCGTATCTGTGACTACACTTCCACATATTCTTTTTTTTAAAATTCCTGACATAACCACTGGCTGCCTACCATGGGATATATGGTTCTAGCATTTTATATGTCAAGTATGCAGCCTTAAAAATTGTATTTACTTCTGTACTGGCCTACACAAGCCTTTTGTCATGTTTTACCTCGTTGATAACATCATAAAACTTGGAAAATATCAGTATAGAATTCTTACTAGCACTCTTTCTACTTGAGTTAGTATTCATAAGTAATTTACAACACACTGAGAAGCCAGTTTTGAAATTTGAAAGTGATGAGGTGATTAAGATTATTTTTTCCAACAGTAACGGAGACTGACTTTTGTACTTCTTACCTTGTCTTGAATACAATATGAAATAAATCTGTACTTCTTTCCTTTAAAATTAACTATCCAACACATTCTTAAGCTTTTTTTTCTAAGCTTGAACAGATACCAAACTACCAAACTTACTTGCTTCAGAACTGCATAAAATCTTGATGTACAAATGCATAACTTTCATTTTTAAGTCCAGTTATTTACTCAGAGCATCTGAATGGTTAGTTTCCTTGAGAAAATCGACTTATACATAAGCCAATAAAATAACCTCTGAACATCCAGGTGCTGTCATGGAATTGCAAAAAAAGTGATAGGAGACTTACATCTCTGTTTACACAGGTTTCTCATGTTAATATCTATGGCAAAGCGTGCTTCTGATCATCAAGCATTCCAGTTAGCATCAAATACCAACTGAAGACATGGTATAGCTCTAATATGTTCTTTACAGCAGTGTTATCCACAAATTAGTAAAGAAATATTCAATACTAAGGCCTAGTAGAACTGACATGTGTAAGAGTCATTTTGCAGCCACATTGTTCTGGGGCCAGCAAGAAGCCTGGCTGAGATTAAATGCATCATTATCACTGACTGGTAACAGTGTTGTCTGTGCCCTACAGGGATTGTTGCCATATGACAGGTTGTCATCAAACCAGTGTCTGAAACTGATGGTCTGAAAAATGCAGCAGTGGAAAGCACTTACATTACCCAAACACTGAGTGTTGTAATAAGATCAAATAGCAGTCCTTATATGCAGATGAGGTTCAGAAGATGATGTGCCATTGACTCTACTAGACAAAAAACCAAAGGCTTTTATTGAAAAATATATATGAATATATATGAAAAAGTACATTTATGAGATACGTGTTATGCGTTTTAATGCCATTACAAGAGACATCTTCATCTTAGTTCAATTTCTGTGTAATTCTGAAGGAAAATTCACCAGACACAACTTAGAAGTGGACTAAGAAGAAACTTGGGGAAGGAGAGTATAACAAAGTAAATTTGAAAGATACTGTATTGTGATGAAACTAGAACAAAGCACACAGATGTGAACATTTAAAGACATACCTCATGGGACAACCTGTACGAGAATTTAAATATGTTTATACAAAAATATAAAAGACTTCAATATACAGATATTGGTAGGGTAAACAAGCATTAACTACAATCTCTTAACCAAACTGTTACCGATTTCTGAATGTGCTCCTAAAGCCCTTGGAAATCTTTATAAAAACATGTCAACTATTTATTTATCACCCACCAATTTTTCTGTGCATGACTTTGTAATTTTTCCGGGGTAACTTCTAGCTCTAAGAATACATTCTCTTTGATTTCTGAAGACTGTCTTTCTGGAATAATATCAGATGAGTCATAAATGAGTTCTTCAAATCAAGACTTTATCTTCCCTAAGATATTTAAGCTTCTTTATGGGGACAAAGATCGACCTTTTAAGCACTATTCTTCTCTTTCTTAATGCTGGGAATTTGGCTGCAGATAATAACCCTTCAACATTCCTTTTTCGTTTTGTGTCTTTTTTAACTGTATCTACCAGAGATTTGATTTGTGACCATATAACATATTGCACTACTTCAGTCTATCATTTCAAGGCCACAGTGCACTTGGTTTCTTTGATTATAAAGAAAGAGGTGCCTGAAACATTTCTGGTTTTATAAAGCTCAGAAAGTTTCATTTTCCACTGAAGCAAATCCTTATGTAGAGATCTTGAAAACTGCAGAGCAGAGGTATTTTCTTCAAAAGAAATTAGGAGTTTGGTAGTACTATCACTGTAAAATTTCTGCTCTAATGTAAGAATCTGTAACTGTGCTAACCATGACAAGCTTTAGTCAAACTAAAATGACTTTTATTTTAGTTTATTTTGGTTTTTACAATTATATCTACTTTCAGTGAAAAATATCTATGGATAAGTATTTGTCTATTATATTCATTTACATTTCTTTTGCTGGTAAATAATTTTTTAAACCAATCATGTTCCTAAGAATGTGTTTGTCTCTTCCTCAGTTTTACAGAATTTTTTCTAATTTATCAAGTGCCAAAAAATGAAAATGAAACCACACAGCTTTACAAAACTTCCTGTCCTCAGAATAAAAGCAAGAAATGGAAAATTACGTCAATGAAACTGTTTTTTTGCTTTTGACTAAAAGTGACATTAAAGGTTTTGAGAAAGGTTCTTGTTCCATGATTCTTTGAACTGCTCATCATGCACTATTTATCTCGTCAACCTATTGGTAGGATATGTCCATAATTAAAAAAATATGAAGAACTATTTCAGATTAATGATTCGATGACTATTCCTGACTTATTTCAATGCAGATAAACATATGCACACTAATCAAAATACCAAGGGAAAAACGATATCTTTGCTCTGAATCTCTCCAGAAAAAATTTCTCAGCTATGGTTATATTCTTCAAAGATACATAGGTTTAAATGATCACAAAACAGCTGTTGTTGCTGCAGGGATGAAAAATAATTTCACTGCAATTATGCAAAGCATGGATTATAGGAAAAAGGAAGTATTGTCATTCTCTTGAGAACCACATATTGGAAACAAGTGGAAAACAATAAAGTGTAAATTCTCCAGAATAGGCAAGGGCGCTAAGTGCAAGTCCAATGCACAGGAAAGAACCTGCACAGTGCAATAAAATATGTGTAATTTTTTTTCTCTTTTTTTGTTCATAAATGACTATATTCTCAAAAGGAGAAATCTTAAAATGGTTCTGTTTATCTGATATTATCTTCTTGAGAGATAGAATAACTAAAGCTTATCTGACAAAAGGAGAGATTATGCCATCTCTTTAGCTGTGCATCAGTTTTGCTTGTCTATGATTAGCAACTCAGCACTCACTATTTGTTCTTGCTATATGATTAAATCACACAATTTACTGCATCCACTATTTAAAGTAAGGCAAAAATGGGATTAGATAACAAAAACTGAATTCTGAGCTCAGAAATTCCTCCTTTACTAGCCAATCAAACTCTATCAATGTTTTCATGTACCATATTGTTTCTTAATACAAACAAACCTTCAAGAAATTGAGCTGAATTTTAAAGTAGTCTGTATGCAAAAACTGTAGTGCACAGAAATGAACAATATTTGTTATTGATCAATTCCTACTCCTTCCAATTAGGAGAGTGCTTTCAATAAAAGCAACCTACATTTTCTCTGCCTAGCAAAGCAGTGAGATGTTGGGCTGTCTTACAAATTAAGTGACATAAAACCTTACTAGCTTCTCTCTCTCTGCAGTGTTATAGTGTTCCCTTTGATTGATGCAATACCATACTTAATTAAAATTTTCACATTACCAAAAGTAATGAAATCAGCCATTTTTTCAAGAAAGAATAACGTAACTTCTAAAAATGGAGGCTTGCAGTAAACACAGGCTTTCATTTTAGAGTTATTTTACGCATGAAAAAAAAAAAAAGCCAGCTTGAGGAGTTCACCTGGCAACATAAAAGATATCAGACAAAAAAAATTAAAATGACACGGAAAAGCCTGAGTCTCCAGATTTTATGTTCTTCTTGTAGAGGGCTAAATGCTCAAAATAATTAAGACAGCCATTTATTTCAGTTGCTTCTTTATTCTTTGCAGCTAAGGCAAACAAACTTTTTGTGAACATATTGCCTTATCTACTTCTTTCTTTTGTGTATTTGGGGTCTTTATTCTCTGTCCTTTTTGCTTCCACTCAGATATATCTCCACAAAATAACTTCCTAGTAATTTTTATCTACTTAGAGAGGCTTTCCTTTGATCTGTTAATTTGCTAAACCCAGAAATTTTTATATTTTAAGTTAAAAAAAGCTTTCTGGCAATTATAAGAAGGGTTTTTTTTGTTTGATTTGATAAATATTTTCCCTATTAGTCAAAACTTACTTGGTTAGTCATGTTTTTATAAGCTTTACAAATAATATTGAGCTTGCCCTGGAGAAAAATATAGTGACTTGCAAATTATATGCTGCCAGACACAGGTTCTGAATATTTTACTCCAGCAATTTTATTTAGGTTCTTTCTTATAGGAGAACTACCTGTTCACTAGGAAATAAGTGAAGAATACCTAAAACATTCCACATGAATAGAGGAAGTCAAACAAGGTTTTTTTTGTATCCTGAACTTGATGTTTAATAATCTCATTGAGGTGTGGAAAAACCAAGTAACCAACCAAACAAAAACGAACAAAACACAAAACCCCCAATATTTTTGAAGATGTGACTTCAATCCTCTTTCCAATGCAGATATTTCTTAAGATTCTGAGACAGTAACTACAGAATACAACATTGCACAGACTGACTACAGTCTAATGGCAATGGCACTAATTAGGTTTCTTTTAAACTTTTTTTCTTTTATCAATAAACCTTATATCAAAATGATCTATTCTTACTGGAATGACTTTATCTCTGAAAAATAAATGCTGGTACTTCTACTTCTGGTGTGAGCAGGGTTTTGAAAGGTCTTTTTGCCTAACTGCTTTAATTTTGAAAAAAATAGGCATTACATACTTGGAGAGGCAGGAAAGAGGCAGCATAAATGCTATAGGAAACTCTTCAACAGAAACATAAAAAAGCCAGGCAGAAGTAAATTTTGGAGAATTTTACACTTTTCCTTCTCAAAAAGAAAAGTGACAATCACACATAAATGGGTAGATGATTTTTGGATCTGAATATTTTTGACAATAAAGGACAAAAAATAGCTAAATGTGATTACTTAAAAGATAAAATGCTCCAAATCAGTATCAGATCCTCTGTAGCCAGAATATGTTTTCATAAACAATTAGGAAAATAACTAATAATTTGGGAACCTTTTTGGCCATTCAAATGAAAATAATGTGGAATCACGAGTGAAAACAAATTGTCTCCTGACCCACTGTTTAAATTAGAGGGAAACAGAAAGGCAGATTGCTCTCAGTAGAATTTTGAAACCTTTCTCTCATTGGGCAGAAAGTTCTGAATCAGCTGGCCTTATGATTTCACTCATTCTTTCACTATGCTAGATCAAAAATAACTTGGGGGTGGAACTGATATATAATTTTTAGTTAAACATAGAGATATAATTTCCCTAAACTTATTTATGTTGTTAGAATTAAAGTTAGAATATCTTTAAAACTGCTCATTCGATCAGAAACCTAGATACTGAGACAAAAAAAATCAGTTTCTGCTTTTTATGAATTGCTTTTTTTTCCCCTGATATTCTGTAGTTTTGGAGTAAGGAAAAGCATCATAATGATTTTAAAAGTTACACATATTGCTAATATTCAGATACAGAATACTGTGTTAGAAATACAGAATCTGTAGCTTTAGACAAAAATGTTGCTTCTACTCACACTCTTCTCTCAAGATGGCATACGATGCAGAATTAATTATGCAACAGCAGAACATCTAGCCATCTAAAAAGTTAAGGATATTACCTTAGAGAAATGTTCTTAGTTTGTTTTGGTACTCCTTTTCATTTTTGAGAACAACGATTAATTGGTTTCTAAAGCTTCTCTTCAAGGCATGTTTTGACAAAAAGATACATCCTTGCCTAAACAGATTCCCTGAGAACATGAGCTATACATTTTTGGTTTCCTTTATTGTGCTTAGAGGAAATTGGATGTCACCTTTTCATCACTGTAAAATAATTTGGATGCTCCTGGTTCACAGATTTCTCATCATTGTTCACTTACCCTCATTTCCATGTCATGTCTGCAATAATGAACCTATATGCAGCATACAATTCAGTCTCTCACATATGTTTCTATAAGCTTCAGTCCTGTCATAGAATCCTAATCCTCTTCAGCTCTTCACAGCACATACTGCCTTTTCCATATCATGTACCTTGTAGTTCATTACTCTTTGTGGGCTAACTATGAGGGGGTTACATGATCTGCTGAAATGAATCATAATACACACTATGACCTGTATTCTCTTTGTTTCCCTATAGTATCAGCACTCTTGGTCAAAGAAGAATTTACATTTTTTTTTTAATTTATTTAAAAATTCACTCATTCATATAATTGGATCTTTTTCAACAGTAGATCTGAATAAATCTTCCCTGTCTTATAAAATTATTTTAAAGAAAAATACTTTATTTCATTCTGCGTTCTTATCACCATCTCTGTCTCTTGTCCTCCTTTCATCATTTGGTAACTTTAATCTTTGTCAATGTTTGAGAACTCAAAAGCAATGTGTACTTTTTATGTACACCAAGTCATGTTCAGATTAAGTGGAAACATGAAACAAGCCCATTTTCAGAAAGTAATGATCAAATACACTTTGAAGGTAAGTCCTCTTAAGAAAAAAATCAGCTAGGAGTCCAAATAATAACAAAATCTGAATCACTAGTTCTCTTCGAAAATCTTATCTGATTACATGATTATACAGCATATATTGGTTGAAATAATGCAATCATATGCTGAAAAGCAATTTAACTGATATATGTTGATGCTTAAGATATATTTTCAAAACTGCACTTGGGACTTCTAATAAAAAGATATTTAAGAGAACCGTAAAGGGAATACTTTTTAAAATCAGAATCATCAAATCCAATTGTATTTGTTTGCCCTATGAACAAAAGACTAATTCCTTAAAAACATTGTTAGACATTTAATATACTATTCACTTTTAAAGATTTCACTTCTTTCTTATCTTGGACAGCACTAGTTTTCTTTACCAATAATTTTTTAAATAATGCAATAAACCTCAATTTTATGCAAATTTTTTCCCAAACGAGTAGTTAAAAAAAAAAAAAAAGGAAAGCTAATATGTCATAAGTTCCATTACACACATCAGAGATTAATAACAGACCAGAGTATGTTATTTTCAGACCATGTTTTAGAATCAAATAGGGCTTTTCTTTATTAATAGGACTCCGTTGCTTTTTTTCTTCCATGCCATCTAATAAGAGGAGGATCTAGCTAACACAATTTATTTTAAAACAGTCTATCAGGAGAGGCTATCACACATAAAAATTGTATCAGAGCAGAAAAAAACCCCTTTTTAAATATTTTCAAGGCAAACTGTTCTACATATGTATACCCCCAACTAAAGAAGAAGCAATTGTTTATGCATATTTTGACTCCTTTACTGATATCAAACTGTAATAGTCAATATTTTCCCTTATGGATTTTGAAGACTTTGTTTTATTGTATATTCACCTATTAGTAATTACACTTTTGATTCCAATTTTGAATAATTTTTGTTTATAGTTTTCTTCAGTATTCTTGTTGTTGTTTGGAATGGGTTGATAATGAGGAAACTAATCTGGTAGTTCATCCTGATTAGTTCTATGAAATGCTTTCCAAATCTTTACGTTCATTATTCTACATTTCATTCCTGAGGCCCAGACAAAAAGATTTATTCTTATAAACTGAATATAAACCCCTTCTTTGGAGACTCAAACAACTGAAGCTGTATTTATCAAGATTGCACTCCTATATTATCTCTTGAGACTTGATTGTTTGTAATGTGTCTGTTCCCTTGATAAACAACAAGAATTGGTTGTGTTTGGTGGGTGGTTGTACTTTTTCTGCACAAATGTTTCCATCTGTGTTTTTTTCCACTCTTTTTTTTACTCCCACAATGCAATGGCTGCTGGCCCCTTACTCCTTAAGACAATACTTCTGCATTCAAATGAGAATTCCAGTATCTCAGCTGAGTTGTACCTGCTTCTGACCAGTCTTTGTTGTCATCAATACATGTTCTTGAGGGACCTTCTGAGGACCTACCACTTCCTGACTCTAAGACAGTCCTGAAAGACAGGTATGACAAGGCACTCCTCTCCAGCAGAAATGTGAAAGGCCCACTCAGGTACCCATGATTCCTTGGGATATTCACCCTTCAGTCATCCTAATCCTAAAATTCTTGGGATTTCTGAGTCTGCCACAATGCACATATATTTCCACAGATTATTATCAAGATGAATTTGTTCGAGCATGACTGTCACACACCTGTTCATTCTAGTGCTGACAACCCTTCCCATTTGATTTAAGAGCAATAGGATGCACTGGGCGTTGTTGTTTCTGAGGGCTTCATGTTTAGAATCAAGTGTGCTAGGCAACCATACCCAAAGTATCAATTTATGGGTGTTTTTCTCCTCCTCACTGGTGAAGGTGGGAAACCATTTTTACAGGGAGTCATTAAGCTATTGGTGCTCGTATTTCCTTAATGGAAATTTACCTCAACCTTTTTTTTTTTTTTTTTTTTTTGGCAACTTTGTCTCCTTTCCATTACCTCTCAATCTGTTCACATAACTGTTAGGTTTGGGATGCTAATTTGTCAGCCAAGTATTCATGTCACTTTATGTTTCTCTTGAATACCTCATGATCCACCTCTAAAATGCTTCCTTGATCAGGTCATCTTTTTGGAAATCTTTAGTTCCTTTTTTTTTTTTGGATTGCATTGTAGTGTCCTTCCTTTGAATTTTTTGTGTCGTTCGTTGGGTTGCATTTTACATTGGTTGCCCTTTGTCATCTCGTAAGGCTCCATTCTTTCGACAGATCACTTGAAAGAGCTCTTCTACTCTCTTGAAAGACCAGCTCCTAAGCATCAGTGCTTTTCTCATAGATTTCCTTCATGATTATTAACCAATTGTCAGCCTGCACATGGGTCAGAACTGAGGTCATATATCATTTCTACTACACTTTCTCTCACTAAGCATGTCCTGCTGTTCTTTGTGATCTCATCTTTGTGGGTTGGGAGCCCTTGTTCCCAACCTCAGTGTATCCCACAGGTTTCCCTCACATGAAGTTAGTCCCTATATGGCAGCATCCCCTGCTAGTGCTCCAAACTGCTCTTTTCACCCTCAGTTATACCTATCCCTGTGGGTCTGCCATTCTAGCAATTCAGCGGTCACTTCTTCCTCCATTCATTGTTTGAATGAGGTGGCTGTTAACATGCTGCAGCTGCCTGGGCTCTGCAGCAACCACCAGATTATTCTGTCCTGCTCTGCCAGCCAGACAGCTGGGGCAGTTCCTTATGTGAACCTATCTGGCCAAGTTCTCCTCTTACCCTTCTCTAATGATGGGGGCTTTTTCTTCCTGCAGAGTGAGCAACCCCTCCTCATCCTTGGAGGAGAAAGGAAACCAGATGTCCCTACCCCTTTGCTGCAGGTCCAAATAAGGAGCATTTACTGCAGTGCCCTCATACATTGGGATCGCAGCACATTTCACTCAACAGTGCAGCAGTTGCGTTTTTCCAGCATTTTTCAACTCCCCTGCAGAACTCTCTGCACTCTTCTGCACTTAGGCTAATATGAAGAAAAAGTAGGATAAAAGTCCTACAACTTACCTAAGTGAAAAAGTATAAAAGAGCTTTGCAATCGGCTTCACCTCTTCCTAACAGTTGCAGAAACATTTCTTTATGAAAGTGACAGTCACGGGTTTCTTTTTTATTTCATCAAAATACATTTGTTTGGAAATGTGATTACTGAAGCAGTGGTCCTTACTGTAGAGAATTTACTCTTTAATTAAAACATTACCTTTTAAATTTCTGAATGACACTAGTATCATAGTCCTGCTCAGAATAAACATACATATTTTAAGAATTATTATAGTAATTAGTTTAGTGTTGAACATGCATTCTTTCACAGTCCTGAATCACTCTTATCTGAGACATACAATAGGTACATGGTGGGTTTTTTTCAATGATAAAGCATGTCAACTTTGTCAAGGGAAACTCGCATAAGGCTATCTTAAGGCAGATTCCTCTGGAGTGCTGCTTTGCCCTTTCTCAGCTGGTAGTTGCATAAACTGCTTTGGAAGGAAATGCCTCTGAGTAGAAACATAATACATAATCAGTTCAAATAATTACAACAAAAATGCTAACTTGCTGTTTTCACAACATGGATAATAGGCTTACTTAAGGGCATGGAATGCAAAATCAGTTTTGCATGTCTTCTTGTATTTCTGAATCATTAAAATGTGCTACAGCCTGAGTACAGAAATAAATGCCTCTGTTGCAGAGTGACAACTGGGAATTCAGCTGTTTCAAAGAGAGGCAGAGCTATCAGCCATATAGTAATGCGGATAATTTTCTTAGTTTCTATCTCTGTTGAAATATTTCAGTTTTAAATTCAGGAGGCAGAACATGACAGTTCAATATTGAAATTCAGAGGCTCAGAGTAATGAAACAGGAAAGATATATGCTATCATTGGTTAAATTTATATTGAACTTTAGCATGTGAAATCAAGATTTTAAAGCATCGTAAGAATATTATCCAACAGAACAGAACACTGTCTAAGTTGCATTTCACATACTAGAAGTGTTTCTATACTATTAGTTTCCAAACAAATTATTCACAGGATTTGTGCTGGTTTTGACTGGGGCATAGTTTTTTTTTATTCATAGTAACTGATATGGGGCTACATTTTGAATCTGTGATGAAACCAGTGTTGGTAATGCAAGGATGTTTTTGTTGTTGCTGAGCAGTGCTGACACAGCATCAAGGTCTTTTCTGCTCCTCACCCCCTGCCACCAGTGAGGAGCCTGGGGTACACAGGGAGCTGGGAGGGAACACAGACGGGACAGCTGATCCCAACTGACCAACGGGACATGCCATACCATATGGCATCATACTCAGCATGGAGGAAGAAGAAGGAAAGGAAGGAAGTTCAGAGCTATGCCTTTGTCTTCCCAAGTCACAGTTATGCGTGTTGAAGCCCTGATTTCCAGAAGATGACTGAACACATGCCTGCCCATGGGAACTGTTGAATGAATTCTGTGTTTTGCTTTGCTTGCATGAGCTGCTCTTGCTTTCCATATGAAACTGTCTCTTTCTCAGCCCAAGAGTTTTCTCACTTTTACCCTTATGATTCTCTCCCATGTCCACTGAGGGAGAATGAAGTGATTACATGGGGTTTAGCTGCTGTCTGGGGTTAGATCACAAAAAGGTTAGACTTTTATATCCATAATTAGTAAACCCATGTTCAAAGAACATAGGTACTTTGTACTGAAAAAGTCTAATTTTATTAAATAATCACAATAATATTTTGTACAGAAAAAAAATCTGATTTCATTTTTTTGAAATCACCTGTAACTGTGTCTATTCTACAAGCAATTTAGCAGCTGTTGAATATGTTGAATCTGGTTGTTTGTAAATATTCAACAGAAACAACTCCAAAATGCCAAATAGATACATAACAATATTGATGCATGTATATTTTTATACATATAGCTGTCTGTACTGTCTATGAGGAAAGGTATTTACAGTATTTTTTCAGTTTCCTGTTCTAATTAAGTTTGCCAAAATGCTCCCATACTAGTGCTGACTAAGCATTAATCAGCATACACTGAGGCTCAGATTGTTTCAGGTAAAGATTTCTAAAATTCTCCAGTTTCAGTTTAATTTTCTCTTGATGCATATACTTCTTTTTCTCTACCTAAAAGAAACACTCATACTCTGAGACCTATTCTCTCTTCCCTAAGCTGAGGATAATTCTTCTGCTCTGTTATAGCAGCTCTCCTGCTAATTCCTCTGCTCCTTAATTTTCTTGGGAAAATAAGGCAAAACCACTGAGGTTCTGTTCTTTCCTTTCTTCAGGTATTTCTTCTTCCTTAGTATATTAGGTAGAGCACATTAGTTAAATAAAATATACAAAGGTGTATGCCACCAGAATATGACTAAGAGTGTTGTGCTATCATGGGTCTTCAGTGAAATCAGGTAACACGGGAAAGTGTAATGTAGTAACCCAGAGAAGAAAACTAATGTCCTCTTTGTTCAAGGATCCTGTCTTTTGAACTGCTCTCCCAAATACAGTGTTTGTCATGAGGCAGGATGTTATGCAGACTGCCTTCAGCAGAGTGCAACACCGTCTTTATACATTGCAGCTAAGCTTGTTTACTGCAGTAGCTGCATGTGAGCAACACACAAGTATCCAGAATCATCATCTGTCAGTAAGCTCTTTTTGACCTGACATGCATAGGGGTTTTTTCATCAGAGTGCAAACATTTTATCTTATGCAAATTGTCATAGTCCTATTTACTTAAATAGCTTAATGGCTCCAAATCAGCTGAGGATCTGATCCAAAGCAATTAGCTCAAATTTTTCTTTACTTGTTACATGCTGATTTGAGTAATTTAGTGATAGAACAAGGGATAGCAGCTGAGTGTAGATTTAGGTTACTGTGAGGGTGTAGAGAGACTAGAATAGGCTACTGAGAGAAGTTGGGGATGTCACATTCCTGGAAGTGTTCAAGGCTTGGCTGCATGGGACTTGGAGCAACCTGGTCTAGGAGAAGGTGTCCCTGTCCATAACAGAGGAATTGGAACTATCTTTAATGTTCCTTCCAACCCCAACCATTCTATCATTCTATGATTCTGTGAAAGCAGGCACATTCAAAAAGTCCTGTAAACTTCTGAAAATTCCTTTAGTGAGTGAGACTTACCTCTGCTCAGGAAACCAGATGGCATTGCATTTTGTATGATGTACAGAGGTTGTCTTCTTCCTTCCTGGTACTTAAAACTTCCTCTAGGCTATCCAGGGATATTCACTTGTGTAGGTTACAACAGGAAAGACTGGGGACAAACATAACATAACATAGCACTAGTTCATTGTGGCCTCACTGTAGTACTAAACCTTTTGGAAAATGATTTAGTTACAAGTATGGTTAATTTAATCTAATGTCCTGGATAAGGTATGTTGCAGTGAAGAGTTAGGCAGATTTGTCTCTGTGCTGTATTTGTGACTATAGAAGACCAAACCCGAGAAATTCAGCAGTCTGGCTTTTCTCAGGGTACATCTCACACGGGCCTGTCAGGACCAATAGAAAGTGCTTGCATGAACGGAAGAAAGCTTGATCACTGAGATCTCAGTGCTGTAATTGGGACCTTGGAAATTTGCAGTCTTCTGTGTATTTTAAGAGTATTTGGACTGATAATTGCAGTGTAGCTACAATGAAATTGTAGCTGCACTGTAGTACAGATACAATGAAAGTGCAAATATGCTTAAGGTAGGTAAGGATAAATACTTGTACAAATGTCATTCTAAACTCTAGGAAACCAACTACATTTTCTGGCAACTGATGTTAAAACAAGACTGATTAAAACTTAAAATAAAATTGTGAGAAGAATTTTCCAGGGTCCTAAGGACTAAAAATTCCTGTCAGAGCCCAAAAGGCCAATAAAGAAGTCACAGGAGGAGTAGGTAAGGCCACAGCAAAAAACCGTGTTTCCCAGCCCTGCATATATTTCAGGAAGGGCTAGGGAGACTCCCATGGCAGAAACCTGTATCTAACACCTGACACAATAAATGGCTTTCCATCTTTCATTGTCTACCAACAAGTGGATTGGCAAGTCCCATATAATTTGCCGTACCTCAGTTTCTGATCTCTTCCACACTGTGTTCTGCCCTTAGTGCTTATAGTCATAGATATGTATTTTGTTTGGATAATTAGTCACCTGATTAATGCTTTATCTATAAATAGATATTCTTACTTATTATTTGTTACGGATGTGGATCGTTTATTTTCTTACTTTTGTGATGAGACTTTCATAAGTAAGTTTGATGCAAATGCAACCTATTTAATAGTATAAGTATGATATTCTTCAGGCTGATCTCTTTAACAGTGGTAGTTAGACGCAAGCATTTGAAAATACAATTTTTAATGTTATTGAGAAAGATTGCACTTCCTTTTTATAACAACAACAATATATACACAGATCCTCTGTCATTTGCATTTTCTGCTTCCTAATTACCTGATATTTTATTCTGTTAGACTCTATGAGGTGAAAAGGAAAGATTTTTGTGTTTGATTAGTCTGTCAGTGCCCCAGGAAAGACCACTGTGCTCATCCAGTCTGTCAGTGTCCTGTTATGGGGTCCCCTCACTGAACAGTTCACTGGATTGGAGGGCAGTTCAACTGACATGTTCAGGGTCATGAGAGAGACCCTATCCTGGCTCTCCACACCTATACCCACTGCTGGCCACCGACAGCACCCTTGTAGGACTTACGTTACATTTTACAGAATAACACTCTTTATTAATAAAATTGTAACTGGTTAAGGTTTGAGAATTGCTGGTGATAGTATTGGACTTCAAAAATATATTCAAAGTAATATATAGTTCAAGCCAATATACTAACAAGCTCTATAACCCAATAAAAGTTAGTTTGAGATACTAATTCAGCAATCAAAGAACACAGTTCTTACCCAATAGGTGTCCCCTCTTGATGATCTGAGAAGACAGGTTCAGCTCATAGATGGATCCCAGAAGTTATACTGGAGTCTTACCCCACTTCTCCCTACTAACTAAGTTTTATGCTATTTAAGTTTAGGTGGAGCTTGGGTGACTTTAATCATCCATCTTACTCTGTGATACCTACCAATGGGCAGGTATCTCAGGATATTACTTGGGATAACCTTGGGATGGGGACACACGTCAGTCCAAGGAGAGTGATTTTGTTGTGGTTGTTGGTTCAATGGGACATGTTCCTTTATTTACCTTGTTTTTGAACTACTGTATTCCTTAGAAAGTACAACCAACTACCCTGCTCTGCAAGGGTTTCCACAGAGCCTGGCCACTGTGTCTTGACTCTTCTCCACCCTCTGTTTAGGGTTGCTGATTCTACTGTGTGTGGGAGGTTGGGAATGCTCTATCCAGGGAGTAGTAAACGTATTTTTGCCTATAACTTCTGAACCATTATCTTTTCACCACCAGTGATCTTCCCACATACTGGTTGGATTTTAACTTTTAGTAAAATAAGTAATAGTATTTTAGAAACAGATTAGGTGTTACAGGAAATCCTGGAATTTCCCATATTGCTGAATTTCTGCACAGAAAAAAGAAGCCAATGAAAAGTAATGCAGGAAAGTGGAAGATGTCTCAGTAGTGTTTTTACATGACTTGTTAATCATGATCCATATAACATTATTGTGTCTGTAATTGTATGCAGAATATTAAATTGAAATTTACACATAAAAGAGTATTAAAGAGTGTCTATAGTAACAGAATGGATACATTTGCCCTTTACAACAAAAAAAAATCTGGAGAAAAGCTTTTCCTTACTATTTAAAATGAGCAGCATTTTTTTCCCCAGTGGAATTACATAGTGGTCTTCTGATTATGCAAAGCCAGTTATACATAATGTTTTTGATCCTGAAAACTAAATAGCATATTTTGTGTTTCTATTGATTACTTTAAGAAAATTTAGAATTCACAAATACTAAACCATGAGTAAAATACTTTACTGGTAGTAAAATAAGAAAACCTATCAACTATATAAAGGAAAAAAAACCACCTCCTTTATATCTAATTGCAATGATTTTGAGTGACATATTAATTATTTATGAAAAGTAAAACTTCAGAAAGAAAATGGTTGTAGTACTCAGAAACACATATAGTCTCATGAGACTTTTCAGTCATGAGAAAGCAGTCCGATTTCTGTGTGTGCTTACTAGCAGCTACTGTGAACTTTACGTAGAAAATCCCTATTTTCTTTCCACCCCCCCCCCAATTTATTTTTTTTCTGCCCCCCCGAAACAGTGAAGAATAAAGTACTGGGACATAATACATTGCAATTTGAAATTTCTCTACCCTATGACAATAAAAAAATAAGAGAGATTAGACAAACTTCATGTTTTACATAGTTTTCCTTAAAAAATGACATATCAACCCAAAATTTCATCTGGAGATTTTAAGTACCAGGAAAGGAGTATATTAACATGAAAAATCTGAATATAGTTCATCAAACATAAAAGATGAAATATGAGATTATTAAAATGTTCAGTCAGAGTCTATTAATGCAAAATATACTGTTCTGTCTCCAAAGCTTAAATTTACTTACAAATCCATTTTTCAATACGAATACATTTACTGAATTCCTATTTAACCGGACATTGCTCTGGTATTTGAAGACTTACTTATCCTTTTCTGAATATGACTAAGAACAGCTCCAGGGGAAAAAAGCTAGAGAAATACTCACCTTGAAGGGTCAGCTCATATAACTCCAGTACCTACAAACACCTTATGCTGGAGTATAATACTGATACACTTTCTGAAATACCATAGACTTTTCAAAGCTTACTTAAGGCATGCTTTCCAAAGTCAAATTGTGTGTTCTTCCCTTCCGTGGGCTCAATGTGCCAAAAGCTGTTTGACAGAGATATGTTAGTTGACCTGACATAGTCACAGCTACATCTCTTTGTCTATCCAATACCTTTTGGGAAAATAAATAACTGATTTATTGTCCTCAGAGAGAGAAGAATGGTTTATGGCAAGGGGATACTGACAAGTAGCATAGAGATTGTACCTTCCTTTTCTCCATACAGAACATATTTTCAGTAATCAAAGTGGATAAGGAATTTTAATGTACTGTAAGGTTTTTTAGACCTGAAAAGAAAAAGAGGGCAGGAGAAGCTGAGAGAATCTTAAGGGGTCATTTAATCTATTCTATCCCAAGAGAGAATTAGGCATTGCTGCATCACTCCTGTCATATACTCACCATCTGTTGTAAAGGGCTTTAATGACAGAGAAATCCACAGCCTCCTCAGGCAGTCTCTTACATTTCTTACTGTCCTTAGTGAGAGAAAAATTTCTCTAGTGTCTAATCTGACATCTTGGCTGCAATTTACATCCATTTTTTTCTTGTGCTATATATCACAGAAAATGCAAAAAAAGAAAAAACCCCATTTTGTTTGGCAAAGTGATTAATTCAGTTTTCCCTTTCTCCTTCACAAGAGTTTCTCCTCATCTGTTCCTATCTTTCTGAACTTTGTCACTAAATAATGTGATATTACTCCAGGAAAAACTTTATTAATGTTGAATACAGCAGAAGAATTATGTTATACATATTACAGCCTATCCTCTTATTCATGCAATAAAGTATGATGGGTACTGCTTTTTAAGCATTATGGTGGGTTTGATTCATGCTTAGCTTATGATCACTTTGAAAACCTCAGAAACCTTTCTACAGAACTCCTACATAGTCGTTCATTTACTTTGTGGTCTGAGTACAGTTTAACATTTCTACATTCATACTGTGTATCTCTCCTAAATGAAAAAGAGAGTTTGGTTATTTGTTTTCTTTAACACTTATCTCTGATTTTTATTTATTTATTTATTTATTTATTTATTTTATTTAAGATTAAGTCCATATGAACTGTCCTAAAGTTTGACATTATTTGAATTTAGTCCTGAACTCTATATTCTAGTGGCCAGATTATTTAAGAAATCATCTATCACCAGACTTGGAATGAATCTGAAAATCCTTTAGTTTTTCTGAACCTCCGGTAAATCTTTCAGTTTGGTTTGCCAAGGAGCTCTGCATGTGCACTGTAGTCATTCTGAAGACGTTTTGTTAAATGCCTTATGAATTTATTACCTGAACATCAAAAGTTGAACTCAAGACAAGACTGGACATCCTTTACTTCTCTTTGACATACAAAGCCAGTTAATACGTTAAAAATAAATTAAACTTTGCTGTCAAAAAGTGTTCCTGACAGAACTGTCCTATTATCTTTCTGTTATCTTCCAAGAGCTTTTCAAATACTTTGGGTCTTTTAGTGTTTTTCTTTTTCTATCAGTTGATTTTTGTAATGTAAAAAATTATAAATTCACATGAAACTTTAACGCAAGAAAGATGCATATATGAAACTACTCCCAAGAAAGCAAATAGAACACTTATGGAAATATATGTAGAGTTCAAGATCTGTCTATTCTGTAATTGCATCATTCTACATGTTAATTACTGTAAGTTTGGGGTGTTTTTTGAAATGGTCTAGGTGTTTGCTTTATTTAGACATTGCAGTTATGCCTTGCAAATATGAGAAAAAAATCCAGTAAAAGTCTGAGCTTTTTTTTGCAGCCATTCAATTACCTTGTGAACTAATTTCTGGAATGTTCAAATAGAGACAGTTTTTGAATTTGCTTTCTAGCTCCTCTTCCCAATTCTTGAGCAATTTGCCGTTCATTGCATTATAACCATAACTCCCTTCTCCTGATCAAAACTGTGTTTTTTTTTCTTTTTTCTTTTTTTTTATTTACTTCAGTTTTAGACTAATAATCTGATTTGAAAGTGAAATTTGAAAATATTTCAATCACTAGCACATTTTTCTGATCATCATGAAATTTTCATTGGTAGGTTTGTAAGACACAGAGAGCACGTGATAGTGTATGCACAGGTACATGTTCATGAAAGAATTTCTGTATTTTTTTTCTATCTTGTTACAATTTTAAATTGTAATAAATTTAAATTGTTTAAATTCATACATTCATTTTAAAGCAAGAGCTGCCCGTCCAACTTTTACTATACAATGTAGTATTAAGGAAACATGATACTCTATTTTGATAGTTCATGCTGTCTCTGATATTTCCCAGTAACAGCTTTTTGCCATTTAGGGGGTAACACCGCAGTAATAGCTAGGGAATAGCCAGTTCTCTAAGAAAGTAGACAGTGTTTCCTTATAAGGCAAGAAATATAAAAATTTTTAAATAGTTTTACCATAGATCTAGGACATCAGAGCATAAAAAATATGCAAATTATAGTTTACAAGAAAGAAGTTTGGTAAGATTTGAATATTGCTAATGAAAGGCAAATTATGCATGAGTCTTCCCCTTTTGCCTTAAGATTCTGATAATATATAAAATGAATCCTCAGGAGAAAAGAATGGAAGTTGTTATGCCATCCATTAACATTTTAAATGAAAATCCAGTGAATGTAACATTGCTAGTCCATTAATGAACAAACAATTGTTTACATTTATAAAGTAATATATTTGACAGGAAAAATAAAAATAATAAACTCTCTGAACAGAGTGGATTTTAAAAAAAAGAGAGAGAGCAAAAGTAAGATTCTTATACCATTAAATTTTCTATTGATAGGTTGATCATTTCAGTGAAAAATGTTTCTTTATTGTGGTTTTATTGTTTTGCTTTACTTTGTTTTTTAAATTATCCCAAGTTTCTCTTCTGTAGCACCTAACATGTTAAAAAAAAAAAAAAAAAGAATAAAAGCCTTTAATGCAACTTGTTTTACTGAAATGCATACACAATATAGAAAGGATAGACCTAATAACAGGAAAAACAACACTGTTCTGTAAGATTAATGAAATGCCAGGCTATTGGAATTATCTCCTACATTCATACAAGAATGGTCCTGACTCTTGTGTTGACACAGTAGTCCTTGAAATGTATATACCAAAATTTATTCCTTTCCAGCAACTCAAAGACTTGACTTTGAACATGTTCTCCACATCATATGGGCCAACACACTTTGAACTCAAGTCTGACTGCAGCTTCAGGCTCCCAAAGGACTGCTTTTATGTCCCTGCCTGCCCCAGTCTACAATGGAGAAGCTGTTCCAATTTTCACATTTGTGGCTTATAAGGAAGCAACATCTTCCCCTTCAAATTCCTGACCTCAAGTGGAAGAAAACAGTAGAAGTATTTCTGATTGTGGAGATGCTGTAAATAACAAACTATAAATAATTCATATTTAGTACTTTGAAATTCTTTGCTTAACAAGTTTGCTTAAGATGAAAGAGAATAGTTTCTATAATTATGTCAACATCATTATTACTTTTGAATCACCATTTAGAATCTCTATGTTTTAGGAACTGGGGGGGAAATGTGGTTTTGTGAATCTGTGACCCTCTACACAGGTATTTTTAATGTATGCAATAAGTTTAAAAGTAAGCTAATAAATTAAAACTGCATTTGAGTATTTTTTGGCAGAATAGCTAACTAATGGGAAAAGCTACAGCCCAAGCTTTTGCCATTAAAATATTTTAATGATGTGGTTTATAACCAACATTTTGGAGAATGCCACTTGGGCAATTACTTCAGTTTGTCCTTCATTTCAGCTGTTATCTGAAATCATATTTTGACATGTTGGAGCTTTGAGAAAAATAGAATTATCACCTCATCTCCTCCTTTGTCTGTGCTTTAAAAGTAAAATTAGACAAACAAATTTAAAAACATCAGTTATCAAAGAATCAATTCTGTAAATTAGAATGAAAGATACCATTAATTTGTAATGCTAAGGGATAAGAAAACTTCATGTTAAAATGGATAAATTAATTTGATTATTTTGTACCCAAAAGATTTATTAAAAGCTTAGTTTTAATGTATTTTAGGAAATACTTTATATTAAATCATTGCACAGATCCACTTTGAAAACATGAGAGCTCTCTCAGATTTTCATTGTTTATTTAATACAATGACGGTTCTGGGCAAATTTAGAACCTGAGTGAAACTTAAATAATAGGCACCCAATATATCAAAGAAGATATAATCAAATTTATCACTCTCCAATGTTCTTTCTGAAAATCTGGGTTGAAAATGCTCTTCAGATTTTTAACAACAATTTATTTTACATTTAGAAGCTATTCAAAGCATATTGTGAATTGTGCCTAGTATAGAAAATTTCATAAAGGAGTCTTTAATGGCAATTTATGAATGGATTTCAATTGTGTAGTAATAAATCTAGGAATTACAGCTTCACCAGAAGCTCTGAATGAGAAGTTTTTTGAAAGAGAATGAGAACATCTCATTTTTTGTAATTTAAATATGTTCATGTTCACAAAAAAAAACTAGTAATTTTTTAAAAAAACCTGAACAAAACCTAATTGTATTAAAGAATGTAAATGGCTCGAGGCATGAGGTGTAACAATAATCTGTCTACGGGGGGCTTCATTATTTTTCTGTGACATTTTAGCAAGTAAGTGATTGAAAATTCTGCCCCATGGCAGGATTTTCCTAGAACTTAGTTTTGTTTTCATGAGTGCAAATCTGTCTATATTAAGTCTCCTACCTCATAGGAAGTCTCTTGTACTTTCAGTTCTTTTTCTTCCTTTAAGTAAGGACCATCCTACATTTTTCTTTTTTGTCCCACTCTATCCTGTCACCATTTCAAGTCTTCCTAAATCTACAGTGCAGTTATAAAATATTCAGTGTTGTTTTCAAGCAAACCACCAGGAGCTCCTGACTACACCCAACATTAAAAAAATAGTTTTAAAAGAGTGAGCTCTTATGGCGTTTAATATTTCTATACAAGTTTTATAGAAGACAAGATAGTGGTTCTTTGGTTACACTTTCAAGTTTGTTGGTGCACTTAGGACCCTGACAGTTATAACAGAGACTTGATTGAGTACAAAGTGCAGAATATCCTACAAGTATTTTAGCTATCCATTTTTAAATCAAATTTATTGGGTTCACTACTTTTCTGAGAAATGCCTATTTTGCAGTGTGCTTGTTATTTTTTTGTTATTACTGAATATCCTGTTATTGTGTTCCAAGACAGAGAACAAAGCCTTTCAGAATATCCTGCCTGTGTGACACATTGCAAATGACCGTTCGTTTGCTCCAGAAACTGGAGTGTTTAGTCTGTTCACCTGTAACCTAAGGTCTTAGAGTTTCACCCAGTTAGACTCTACCAGACCTCCAAACTTTAGTTGGTATTGTTTCCTGGAAATGAAATTGTGCTGTTTTATTGGCAGGAAAGCAAGGCTAAGAGTTACACAAGAGAGACAGGGATGTTTGAACTCTGGAATTTTAAATGCTTACTGCGGAGAGTATGTTCTCATTGCCTCAGCTATCACAGTTAGTTCACAAAAGAGCAGGACACACTCAAGCCCATATAAAAACAATATAGTAAGCAGAGAACAGTCTGATCTGTCTAGTTGGAAAAATTTAATAAAAAAATTCACCCATAGGCAACAATAGCCTTGATTAAAATGAGTGATCCAGGCCAACCCCTTCAAATGAAATTATGGCCCCTCTTCAATATGATACTAGTCAAGTAATTAGAAAAACAAGCTAGTACATAGGGGGCCAAATTCCTCCTCTGCCAAAGGTAATTTGAGCTCCTGGGTCTCTACTGGGATTAAGCAAAACATTGAGTTTTGGGATATTTTTCACTGGGGTTTCCTATCTCACACACTGAAGTTACTTTGCTTTTATTGGAGTAATTTAAATTATTTTATCTAGGTAAAGAAAGAATAATTTTTGAAAGTCATGTCAGACTCACAAGAGGAGAGTCAAGTTCTAGATAGCGAACATAGAAAACTTCTAACAGATGCACACCAGTGCTTAAAAATTGTTCTAATATTTAACTATCTTCCTAGACATAGGCAAATGCTAAACAGGACTAAAATATATCATATTGTTACAGAGGTGTAAATGAAGAAATAAGAGCTTGAGTATATGATTGCTTAGGAGTAAGATAAACAACTAATGAGCAAGATGTTTGCATTTCAAAGGATGAATGAGAACATCTAATTACTCTGATAGTGGCATGCAGACTTCGAAAAGTCTCAAAATATCTCTCAAAGGAGACACAATATGAACTGGTGTGAATTGAGCATATATCACAACTATTAACAGTAGCTGAATTCTGTGCTTAGCATATGGTTGGAGTTAATTATCAATACTTTCTTGGCAGGTATTATAGAAAATCATTTGCAGTAGGAAGAGGTGGTAATGTAGTAGATAAAGAGCAGAACTGTAGTTTGAATTCCTGGATTGAAATTTCTAGACTGTTGACTTCACTGCATCATTGCCTGATGAGTGTTAAACAAGAGTCATATTTTCTACTGCTTTACCACACAAAAACAAACACCAAAGCTTTAAGATTAAACTCGGCATCAAGACAGCATTTGTGCTGGCAAAAGGATGAGTAGCTCTAGTTCTTCAAAAATACAGGAACATGAACAAACAGTGGAAGCTTTCTGAATCAAAACCGGACAGTGGTAGGCACAGAGGTGAAGAGTAACCAAAAAAAGATAAAAAGATTTTATTTTAAAGCTGTAGTTGTCTAAATTTCATGCTCTTGGAAATGATCATGGGTATTTTTGATGGGTATCTTTCCCATCTCTTTATTTTGGTAACATAACATTCTCCTGCTCTCTCTTTTTACACTTGTTTCACAGCTTCTGTGCCACTGGGGTGTGCTTCCTTTTAAATCATGACATTTCTGAGTTTTCTTTAAAGGTAGATAGAAATACAAGACAATTTCACTGAGATTTTGACAATTTACAGAGATAAGATCAGTTCCATATCTGTCTTTTCAAAGAATTAACAAAATGGTTTGCTTTTTGCTTTTCATAATTATGGTGGGGGTCCATGATGAGGAAGCTACCTCTGACATCCTCACCATTTTGTCAAATATTTTGAAACATAAATGATAGAAAATTTTGCATTCTTGGTTCATATTTTACAACACTGCATATGACTATATCAGAAGTGTCTTTTCATACTACCTCTTTATTATGATTTTATCTTACTCATAATTTATTGTTTCACCAATCATCAGCAATTAATTATGATAATTAGTTAGATGACTGACAATAATTTACTACTCTTTTACATGTGCCTGTCAAGAAAAAAAAGAATAGTTTTTCTTTGCAAAACCAAAGAAGCTTCCAATAACATGCTTAATTTACTGATTATGTCTGACATGAAAGCACCAATAATAAACTCATCAGTCACTTCCACTCATAGATACTAAGCCAAGGGATGAAAATAAAGAAAAAAAAAAAAAAAAAGGAAAAGGGTAGAAAGTAGAAAAAAAAAAAACCCCAGGTCATTAAAAACAACCACCAGATTTGGCATAGCCTTTATCTTAAAAGGCTTCTGAGGCCATATACCATAGATACAAAAATATGGATTTCCTGCTTTTTCCTATTCTGCTTTGCATTCACAAAGCATTTCCTTAATGTTTATGGAGTACAGGCTTTGAATATGGCCATTCCTTCCTGTGAAATGATATGCTTTTTCAGCACTTCTAACACCTATCACCTCATTAAAAATTTCTTGATTTATGTTAAATGGAGAAGCTCTTACTCTTCAACTACTTTTTATCTCTTCATCACATTAACCAAAGCAATCTGAAAATTTTTGGCCATCACAAAGCTGATTCTGTCTTGAAACTGCTTTAAAATTGAGTATTAGCAATATGCACATCCCTAATACAGAATTTTTCCTTAGGTCAAAATCTTTAGAGAGGAAAATATCTCGCTTAAATTGTGGCCAAGGCATTCCAGGCTGTTGCTTGCTTAGGGTAATTGTTTTTTCTCTTTTACCAATCATTTGAATTTTTATTTTTCCTTAGAAATACAGATGAAGACTCACCTGTTCAGTTAAATACCTTTGTTCAAAAAGAAGCAGTAAGAAATTTGTTTCTCTTTGAAAAATTCAACATACGCATTACCTCTCCCCTGCATACCCATTCAGACCTGGGTTTCTGTTTGTCTTGTTAAACAATAAATATTAAGAGAAATATGTTGGTCTAACAGAACTTTCAGCTATGGATGTAAAAAAATTAGACAGGTTGAACTGGGCTGGTGCCAGAGAATCAGTCACACTAGGTCTCATTTTCTATATGAACCAACTCAGGCTAATTGACATATATGATTTTCTGAGAATAATTCTTCTCTCATTTTCTAAATATTGGAACTATGACAGACTTGGAATATCCTCACTTTCTAAGAGTTACAGAAGATATGCAGTTGGTAAGAGATGCTATCATGGGTGCTTGCCTGCCTAGTGTGTTTAATAACAATCGAATGAGCTATGGCTGAGGAGGAAAAAGACACAATCTTTTGGGTATAATAAGCCAGATCCAACAGGGCAAGAAAAGCAACTGAGTGTAGTGAGCTTAGATGCTGGCCATGGATCAAAAAATGGCAAGAGAATGATGCCTTAACATTTTGGAAACATATACTGTGATATCATCATGGACTGATTTAATTGGCAGCTTGTAGTAATCCTAGCAACAACTCTAATACTCTATTTTTTTATTTCTAAAAGATGACTTACTGTAGTTTTATACTTATACTTAATATTATTTGCTTATCTTCACCAAGTTTCTCAGATTTATTTTTTTTTAAAAACAAAAGATCTAAAATACAGCGAAGACCATCATCCTAACAACACATACTCTAATAACTGGTAGCTGGGCTGGGGAAAACACCTAAGTACAAGGCTATTGGAAAGACACATCTATAACAACAAGACAGTTCAGGGTCTACTGTTCTAGAAAAGATGAGTTTAGGAAATAGGCACAGATTTTCATATTTTGGGCCAAGCCTGAAAGCCATTACTTTCACCATACACTAATTTTTCATTCAATTAAGTCATAACTGAAAAATGTGCAATTTCAAGATCAGAGTGGATAAGTTAATCATGTTACTTCCTTAAGTGTGCAGTTGTTTCTTGGTACTTGGTCACCTCTGAGCCAGGCTTACTGTAAACAACTGACAAGTTAGTATAAATACCTTATTGGTGCCTTGGAGTACCAGTAAATTTCCACATGGTACTTTCTGCTGAAATCTAAATCAGCATTTCTCTCCAAGGGTATCAGGTTAGGCTGCTGTGTGGCAAATTAAGAGATCTTATTAAATGTGGCCAGTATTGGAATTTGAAAGCCTTCCAGAAGATGCTGGACAGTGTTCAGTAAGCTAATAGAAGATAAAAACAAGGGATAGCCCAGAGGTTCTATACCACTGAAAGCAATAGATTTAGAAATTGCTCATGCTGTGTTAATAGTGTTTGTTGAAGACAAGATAGGGAAATCAAACCTTTTGATCGTGGATTCAGTGGTTGACAGCAGAAGACAGAAGTTTCCACTCAATTCATAACTAGTCAAATAAAAAAGTATGTTTCTTCACTTCCTCAGAAGTGTTATATATCAATCACAACTAGAAGCAGACATCAGAAAGCATGGGATGACTGGTATTAGGCAATTCAGCAAATCCTATAAATAATGGTAGTGGTAAGTTTTGTCTCTTAGGTTTCAGAACCAGACCAAGAGCTTGAAGATGTTTCCCTGACACCAGGAAGGCCAGCTTGGATCATATGGGCTCATCTCATATTTACTTCTTGTAATTTCTGGAACTTAAGATATTGGCAGCTTCTTTGGTCTCCACGTCTTATTTTTGATTTGTTTGGAAATTTTTTTTATTTATTATTCTCTTCTGCATCACCTGAAACCTCCTTATCCTAGTATACGTTTGCCTCCACGAACAAACTTGATTTATTGTTCTATTGTACTTTGATCTGCTGAGTATCTAAAATTACTTTTCAGTTAGGATTGAAGTCCCAATTTTCCCCTGAAAAATGCCTTATTAAAGGGCAATGATAAAAGCTTTATCAGAAGAGAAGAAATGGCTAATGGTAAAAAAAAAATGCGGTTTTCAACTACACCAAAGCTGAATGGAAAATGAAGAATGTAAAAAAACCACTTTGCAGTACCACATGGTGGGAATTTGCTATGAAAATGAAAAGACAAAGCAAGTCCTGAACTGGTAAGCAATGCTATATAGGTGGATTCCAAGAGATAGATTTTTATACTGGTGGATTTAATAGAAAACTCAGGATAACTAGATGGGTATAAACAGGTGAAGGTTCAGTGAAATAGCAGTTATCTTCAGGCCTCTTGTCTTACAGCAAAACAAAAAGAAGACATAAAGGCTGCAGTGAAAACATCTGTGTGTTAAATTTCAAGCAGAGTCTAAGAGTGCTTTGTGGAGAAGGCCTTCAGCAAGGGATATCAGAACTGCAGAAAGTAGGGCCTGCAGAACGGAAAATTTAACAAATTAATTTAGTAAAATTACTTTCCACTGTACAATGATGATCTCCTCCAGAGATTCCTAAAGTACAAATTAGTAGTTTAGAGATTAACAGACTTAACTTTTACTAGGAAGCATGATTTTCTGTTTCTACAGACTTAAATACTTACTAGGTATTAAGTTTAGATTGTTAATACGCAGCAATTTTTGACAGTGACATAATGGATTAACTAGACCATTTCAAGTATGCTTGTTCCTCTTTCCTTCAGGCCACAAGCTTGTAAAAGTGGAAGTTATAACTTGATTTTTTTAATAAATGGAAACATGGGAATCTATAAAATAAGTAAAGGAAGGGAAAATTATATTTTGGTCATCAAAATCAGTAACACTGATATATTTGATATGCAATAGAATACAAGTACCATGTCTGGCAGTGGGTCAGGAAGAGGGCAAGAAAAAGAAAGGTTACAAGACTAGGGCAAAGAAGAGAGAGTGGTCACAATGCAGGGGAAAAACAAACAAATAAACAAGTAATATGATTGATATTAAAGAGAATAACCTTACAGAAAAGTTGAAAAGGATCCATATATATATTTTCTTTCCAGAAAACCATTGACTTTCAACATATGCAGGTAAAGTCAGTCTATAATAAAGGTCAGAACGAACTGTTTTCATGCAGGTGGGTTGATTATCCCATGCTCACTCACCACATGATTCATGCCTTTCAGAATAATATGTGCTTTTCTTTTGGCAAATATATTAATCTATAATATATATAAAATAAGAAGCCCTACAGCTCTTTCCATTTCCTGTACTGTAGAAAACAAAAACAGTAATGAAAAATGAAAGAGCTGTTGCACTAAATCAAAAAAGGCAAAGTAATGACTTCTCAAATTTAGAAATAAATTAATACCTGAAGAAAAATATCTTTGCCCCCCAAATTGGTATTACACATTGTGAGTTTTAAAAGAAATATAAATTTAAAGATAAATGAAAATCAGAACAAAGGAAAAAAATCCACCAAACTCCAAAACTTTATTATTAGACACATTGTTAAAACAATACAGGAATGGATGAGGGATAATATTTCTTTTTTTCCTAAGCTTCTTCAATTACAGAAATCCTCCAGTCTGAGACATTGTCTCTGGGACAATGAGTCATAAATATCAAAACCAGCAAAATATTAGTATGTATAGTATTAGTAGGGAGGATAACCATGTTGTCACACCTAGGAAGAGCAATAATGTTTATCTACTGGATGTTTAGAAATAACATAATTTTTTTTCATACTCTAATTTTATTCCAAATATAAAAAACAGTATCTTGCATTTCAACTGCATCTAACAAAAAGTGTTAGGGTCTGTTAATCAAATGTACAAAGTGCTAAGAATGGCTGTAAGAAAACAGAAATTACAGTAAATCAGTGATTGCAGTAAAAATTACATTTTTGACACTGTTTCCCACTTCACCCCCAACCCTCAGGTCCCTCTTACACTTTCATTGACTTTTATCTGGACAACTTTTAATCCAAAATTCTTTCTGTGTTTAGATAGCAAATGCTTTCTCTATCAGATTATAATCCTTATCTTCTGCCTGGTAGTACTAAAAAGGAAAGTGGTGGCTTGGCTGAACAAGAACATCCACAACCAATACATCAGATATGATTCTTACATAGCATCTCTTTGAAATATTACAGGATCATTATGGATTAAGATAAATTCTTTCTTTTCCTATTTATTTCCCTCCCCAACAACCTGCCTTTAGACCACATATATGTAAAATCATAAGGCATATCGTATGTGTGAGTTACTGCAAAGTGTATCACCAAGTGTTGTGGAACTACCTTTTATCACATTTATTTAGCACTTTCATCCCTTTGCCATATTTCAGGACTATTCATGGCACCAGGATATCAGCTTGAAAGTTGTTTCATCTTGTCTGTGACATGCTTGATCCAGAATTACCAATTACTACTCACTTTATAGTTGACAGGTTGTCTCACACCCAGTAGGCTCCAAAAGATCCTCTGGCTACTCAGGACCTGTGATAAATAATCGGGATCCTTGAACAACACAAGTAACTACAAAGTATATACCAGTTGCTGTGTTCGTTTGTTCCCTTCCTTATATATTATCCTTTTCCATTTTCAGATACCAGGTACCAGGGATTAGGCAGATCAGTTAGCGGAACTTCAATAGCTTTGAGTTTGTGTGTTTCCAAAAGAGAGAGAGAGATTTTACCACAAATTACACAGGTTTTAAACTTGCTTGTATTAAAAAGATCCCTGTGAATAACTGTTGGATTTTCTGAAGAAAAAGGTAAAGTTGATTCTAAAGGTGGGAAAGCCAATATTTTGCATTGCCTCATATCTCGCCTTTATATGAAGCTTCATTTATTTAATTAATACTTAACCATCTCACCCCTATTTATGTGTCTTGCTCACTTGTAAAACCCTGTTCCGTATTTATGCAGCATTCCCAAGTCCAACACTGTCTTTTGTTAGTTGTTTTGATGAAACCGAGCAACACAGTGCCCTGGTAGTTCACTGACCTTTCACAAAGTTAGTTTTTATGCATTTGTGCTCACTAAGGCACAGTAATACTTGACTGTGTGTATTGTGATGCTGAGAAATGATTGAATTGATTCAATGTGTCTCTTTTTAAGTATCTGGATTTTCCAATTTTTTCAGTACAAGGAGATCCCAGCTTGCCAGGTCTAAACCAAAAAATTACAGGATAAACAATTATTACTCTGCATTTTTACATTATTTGCTGGAAGCAGCCAGGATAGGAACAGCGTAATTATACTGCTCATTCAAAACCCAATAGTAATAGCTGGTGTTGCATTTCAGAATAGTATTGATAGGACTGAAGGAGATGGTTGCTTTCATGCTAGAAAGAAGGTGTGAAATATCAGCCTGATGGCAATTTGCATTCGTGAGATTTAATCTTGTTGCTGTGTACTTAGGTAATAGAGGTCCAAAAAATGAGAATCCTCAATAGTAACATTTCACTACAGATAGACATTTCTTATGACACCTTCTGAAAATGTCATCATTAAGATAAATTTCAGTTCAAATACCAGTATATCTTCTCTGTGCAAGCGACAATCTTAATGTTTACCACCTTCCACCGGTTTAGTGCATTGAGACATATCATTGCTCATTAAGTAACTGTCATAGCCATTGGGATCCAACACGGGATTTATCCCACTGCTGGTACTCCCAAGAGGTGTAGACAGGCTTAATACATACTATACCCCACCACTGTAACAAAAGTGCTTTTACAAGTTACTGCTCCTGCTCAGTCATTGAAATACCTTTTCCCAGAATGAGTCCTCCCAGTTCCAGCAGGACTGACACTCAACCACCTAGAAGATTGCAAAAATCAATCTTAAGGAAGTATTCCTTGATTTTCAGCAGCCTTAGCTGAAAGGCTAGAACTACCAAAAGCTGTCTACTCCTTAAGATTGCTATTTCTGCACAAATTACTTAGGAAGGACGCTGAGCACTTGAGCAATCTCACTTTGTTAGCTGAAGGATAGGATTCAAATATACAGTTACATGGTAGAAACACTGCAACCTTGAGATTATTTTTTTCATTACTGTAAAAATCAAGGAAATTGTTACTCTACAGGGTGATTAGTCATGTCTGTGGTCTTCGCAAAACATTTTTTAATGCTTGTTATTTACAGCATAGCACTCTCTTTGATGTTGTATACTGTGTACCATACAAGGTTTCAGGCAACTCATTTACAGCATCATCCCTTTAATTCTGTTTTAGTTAACATTATACAGGAAGTACAAGAGAGGTTGGAGAAGGTGAGCATATGATATAAAACAAGGTCGTTTTGAGTTTGGGTCTACATCATTGATTCTATCAATGATACCAGAAATTTCTGTAAAAGCAAATAACATTTTAAAGTGATTCTTAGGAATCCACAGTAAAAACATTTTACCTAATTTTTTCCTTTTTTGAAAATTACCAGCATCCTTGCTGTCAAACAGCACCTCATTCTCACTGCTGGGAGGACTTAATTGCAATACTTGGGCTTAACTGCATAGTGGTGTGCAGAAAATGCTGTTTCCCTGAAAGGCTAACAGGATCTCCTCTTGGGAAGCTGGAGAAGAAGCAAACTGTTCCATACATTGTTCAGGTGACCTAAAAATCAAAGTTATACTCTTGTGCCCAAAGATGTCTAACTAAAAGCATACAAGTGGAACACAATGGGTAAACTTCCAGCTTTGAAGTGATTCCTGGTCTATGTTGGAAATTACTATCTATTGATATCAAAGCAGATTAATGGAGAGGATTAAATTCACTTAGATATACAAACAGTAGTGAAAAAAAACCTCATCTGAAACACCAAGATACATTGAGCAAGAACTTTATTTGGAGTGCTTTTTGTTATTTCCAGAGTGAATATCCCACTGAAGTGTATGTGGGATTTCAGGAGCAGATGGCAGTCCAGGGAAGTATGTGAGTTAGGATTACCTTCAAAATGCTAATGAATCCAGTTTTCAGTTACAAAAAGCTTACCCTGACAAAGATTTCATTGTTTGCTTAGGGTCCTTTGGGGATCACAGCCCTAGGGGGTAAGACAGGATCCCTGAGTCCAACAGCCAATAAATACAGTTTGGCTAGGACATTAAATCCATTTAAGTACTCAGAATAACTGGGACACAAAAGAAAAAAAAAAAAAAGATGAAAGTACCATCTTCCAGAACTTTACCTTCCAACTATACACTATTGACTTTTTTTCCCTACTGGTGGTGATAGAAGAACTAGAACATTGCTCTTATAACATAACATTCCAATATAACCAACTAAGGAACCTTAGTGAAGTCCTAAAGAAATAGGTAAGGGATGTAACTCAAACAAACAGAATGCAATCTGAGCTCTGTGTACACAGATAAGATAAAAGCAAATGTAACAGTTTTTGTGGTGAAACACAGTGATGCTGTGCCTGCTCAGAACTGAGGTCAAGAAGAAAACCTGGAAGAGCCAAATAAGGAACTTCTGATAGGGGTGTGACCATGGCAAAGCAAAGTAATGAATACGTATTAAGTTAGCAGGAATATCTAATGAATATATAAACATATGTGTAATAAAAAGCCTTGTCTATCTGTCACTTAGCACACGTGATCACAGGGCATATCCTCCAAGCATCCAGTGCACTTCAATAAAGAATACCTGCTTTTTAACACCTACAAATTGGTATTAAGGAGTTTGTTTCTGCCACTTTTCAGTATAAGTAGAGGTTTGGTAGACTCTCTAAAATACATAATTTGTTGTATTTTCACACATTAAAATATTCCATGGCAAACAATTGCTTTCATTTAGAAGGAAAATAGATAACCGGTTTAGATTTCTATCTTTCATCCTATTCCACCCCAGCCTGGACTCTGTTTGTCTCCAAAACATTTCTTATGCTCATTGGAAATAAAATTACCTGACAGTGGTTTATACCTGGGGTCCTACTCCACACTTGAAAGGTACGAAGAATTGTGAACATCTGCTCTCCAGCTGCACTGTTTAGGAGAGTGAATATATGTGGGTTTTTATTAAATTAAATTCACAGGTCTTCTGGCTCTTACTGGCACAAGTTCTTATTTCTACTTCTTTTTGAAGAAGCAAGTACTTACACATTGCATAAACAAATCACGGAGTACAAAAATGAGAAGCCATTCAGAATAAAATAAAATTAGATGAAAAGAAAACAAAAGAAGAGCTTCTTTTGCTTATTTTTTTTCTCCCATTGAAAAATGTGTCAGCTGAATAGGGGTGATGTTTTAAAGAATGACTAAACTATATCTATTGCTCTCAAATTATTTTTCTACTCCTAAATATCATAAAAATAATTTTGTGATATCTTTTCAATCATCCCATTTGACTCTTTAAGCACTTGTAAATACCATTTAATGGCAAGTCAAAGATTACCCTATGTATACAGAATTGATTTTCCTTATTCATATTGTGGTTTTGTTTGCTTTGAGCTTTCTTTTTTTTCCTTCACTTTAAAAATCAAAGCTAGGGAATAGTTATTTTCCCTTGCTATTACTAAGAAAAGGTTAAGGAAGTATTCTTCAATATATTTGTGCGCATGAGTCCTTGTCGAAGTTTCTCTCCAATGTAACTGATAAGAATTAAATGAGATTTTTTTCTTTCTGCACCAAAGACCTGACATTTTATCTATGTGCATAGTGAGTTTAATGCACATTCTGCTTTCTTATAACCACTGAGTTCCACCTAGATCCTCTCTGTTTTCTCAGTGATATAAACTGTCCTTTTGCCTCTTTTTCAGTCTCAGTTATAGTGAAATAAAACTTTACTAATACTCAGCCACACCATTACAGGAAGTGTACACAAAACCAAAACTCTTCCCAACAGAGTGGAAACTCCTGCAGAAGAAAGTTGGTCTCAACTCTTACATGAGCACCTGTAATATCATTGCTCAAGCAAGAGGCTCCAAGTGATAACCTGACATCCACTTACTTCTGTCCTATGAAGAGCTTCCAGCCCTTGAGAGAACTCTTTAGTGCCTCAGGGAGTGATATATTATTATACCAAAAAAAAAAAATTCAATTGGAAATTTTATTATATACTAATAGTTGTATCATAAATAGTTATGTCTTGAAGGAAAAAAATTATAATGGAAGTGCACATTATCTTTTGCTCAACTTCCAATTAACTTGCAGTTAATCTGGTATACTGGTGTCAGAGAGAGTTACTGGTTTTCATATCTTTGGTAGCTTTGCTCAATCTTTTTTTTTTTTGGAGTGTAAAGTGTCTCATTATAATTTTGAATAGCATGAGGGTAGTATTCTCCTGACTAATATGCCACAGAAATGGCAAATAAAATGGCCTGTGATCATCACGCAAAAGAAAAAATCCTGATCTGAAGCTGGATGCTCACAATGATGTCCTGTCACTGAAAATCATAAAAATGGAAATCAAGATGCTATAGCAATTAGAAACTCCATACTTCTGAATAGAAAGGTAGTATCTGTGAGCTGGAAATTTGATTTTAGGCATAACGGATAAGTATAGTCCAAGAAGGGTGGACCTAGAAGAGAAATTCTGAAGACTTAGGAATGGATTTTGAGAATCATTGTGGATGGCAATTGCTTTATTTCTATCTATGTTTGTTTGCTGTAGTAAATATTTGAGAGGATTCTTCTAGAACTGAGTGAATGTTCTTTTCCCTAGGTTTGGCTGAGAAACTTAAGATAGGGGTGTTCAGAGACATCTCAGGAGGTGTCAGATAGAAGAAAAGGGTCAGAAAGTCACAGAAAAAACAACTGGTAACCAGTGCAGAGAAGTTACCTCTGCACTTTGGATAGCTTTTATAGGGTTTACTGCAACTCAGTAACCCAGAGACCACTGACAGCCTGAATGCAGGGGCACACTTGAAGAAATGTTTATAAACTTTATATTACTGGTATTCATCTGAGATAGTTTCTTTGAGGTTTGTTTATTTAGAAACTTAAAATATGTTGTGCCATTTTACTTGAGCAGTTTTCTGACCTTTTTTGAGATGCTTAGTGTGGGTAAAAGACAGTCAGATAGAGCCCAACTCATGATTAATATGGTTTACATAGGAGTCTTCTTGCAAGTTCTTGATGCACTTCAAAGGAATGTAGTGCTTTTCTAATAACTGATGAGATATGCAGCAGCTACCTAGTGTAAACAAACAGACACAGCTCCGAGGAGCTAACATAATTTCTCAGTTTATCTTGAAAAATTACTTGCCAATACAGACAAACAACAGAATTTTTAAACTCATTCTGGATCTAGAAAAACTTGATAGCTTTAAGCCAGCACAGAATCAGCAAGGCTATCTTCATGTTACATTATAAGATATGAATTTTAAGAGTCTGAAATCTCTCTTGGTCTCTAAGTGTTTTAAATTTGCATATAAATAGGTTGTTTAATCAAAGAAAAAGTACTACGAGTCAAACTGTAAGCTGCAAAAGTAATAACACTTCAAAAATATTTTAATTATGTATTTTAGACCAATACATTTGTATTTGGAAATATACAGTTGAAAATAAAGTAGTAAATGGCCTTTAAGTTATCAACAGTAGTTCAAAGTAAATAGCCATTTTTTTAAATTTTAACATCTCAGGGTCCTGGTTTTCAGAGGCAGTTTTCTCAAAAGAAAAATAGATGAAAGACTGATTTGGGTTCTCCAGAACTTTAGTAATGTTCAGAAGTTCAAAAGTGATTTTTTCTTCATGTGGATTCAAAGTCTATCAATCTACGTAGACAATCTCTTGATCATTGTTATTCACTTAATTGTCTAAATTTGAAATTCTCATTCATGACTGTTTAGAAAACCATAAAACACTCATGAAGTACCTTATGTTTGTCAAAGGTCCTGCTCTGATCAGAAGCTGAGCATTCTCCAGATTCGTAATTCTTAGGAGTAATCTGTGATTCCAAACTAGCTGGAGAGTGGATAAGGTTTAGCCTACCTCAAAACTAAAGATATCTTTCGTAATAGGCTTTAATTAAGGAATTCCTCAGACCAGTTTAGACAACACATTTTTTCCTTTTGTTGTTTTTATTGTTGATGTTGTTACTGCACTTGTGTCTAAGACACAAGTTTCCTGGCCATGTATTCTTGAATTATCTGTATCCTATCTGGCTTTCTAGGGAAGGATTCTAACTAGTTTGATGTCTTGTCATTGCTTGACAGTAGCAGGCAATATCTAGCAACATGGTTGTTACACAGGTGGAAGTACACACGCAACAATACAACACACCCAAAGGAATTAAGTACAGTCAGAAACAGTTTTTTCAGACAGTTGGGTTTGGTACTATTTCATTTATAAGAATTCAACCAATAGTTCAAAAGAGGCAGCAATGCCATATCTCAAAATGTGACCTGAGGCAATATTGAAAGTTCCCAAATAAAGATGGAGATAACCTATCTGTTCTCAGGTTCTTGTTAAGCTGGAGGCAGTCAGTGAGGCATGGAAGTATAAAAGTTGTTGTTCTGTACTGCATAAAATGATTCAGTATCCAACACAGTGATTAAGATTAGTGTTCTCCAGTAGAGAAGATTAAAAGTTATTTTCTGTAGATTTCAATGGTTTAGCAGTACCCTTTTAAAGATCTGTCACAGTTTTTAACTGAGTTTTGTAAAAATTGCAATTTAATTTTCATTAATGCTGTCTAAAAATGGTATGGGAGAAGATTAAAATCAAATAAGTGGATTTGTATAACAGTTATAGGTTATACAATGAACTAGCAAGAGAGACTATTTAATCTTAGTCTACAATTTTGGGGATGGCGGACTATTTACCTTTTATTTTGAAAATTTCCATTCCCTTTCTGTTACTGTTGCTTTAGGCAACAGTACAGACAAGTTTAACAAAATAATAGTGAACACTTCCATATCTCTCTTTAATTTCTTGATTTAATAACAAAATCAACATTATTTTAATTAAACTAAAGTGGATAACATTGTTTTACTGTTTGCAGTTTTCTCCTATTAATTTACTTGATCTTTTCTTCATATGCTACATTACCATATATATAATTTTTAGACTGGTAATGTAAATTGTCGACAACTCTTTGATATATTTGTCAGAAATTGGTATTCTAGCAGATTTTATTTTAAATAAATCAGGTTATGAAGATTATCTCCTACCTTCATCAACTTTGGATTTGAATATTTTACTAGCTGTAGCTAAGAAAAATTTCCCAATGTTTCAAGAATGTTATTGTATTGATAAGAAATTGAAATAATATTTATTGGCTCAAAAAATTCTTATAATTCTTATTTAGTATTAAAAATACTTGTGCTTTAAAAGAAGTATTCTATTAGTATAATGCCCTCATTTCTACATGTTGTTTAATGGAATCTCGTGAAAGGTTGAATGGCTACAGTGCTAGGGCCTGGTTTGAGCTTTTTAATTTATTTTTTATAAAAAATTGAAATTTCAGTTGTGCAATGTATGATTGCACCAGTGTTGGAAAATAAGGACAATAAATTCATCATGTTTATTTATATTTTCTAGAATGGGAGCACAGTAATTTAGTTGAAAAAATCTATTTGAAAGACCTCAGAAAAGACCAGTCCAAAACCAGTCTCGGTAGATTGATGGTTAAAAACACTGCTAACTTCAGCCTAGAAGGATGAGGTAAGAGATAACATATGTAGATGCATATAACCTAAAAAAGTTGAAATATTAGGGTAATACCCTTCTAGTTGAAGGTGTCCCTGCCCATAGCAGGGGGGTTGGAACTCGATAATCTTCAAGGTCCTCTCCCAATCCAAATCATTCTATGATTCCATGATTCATTCTATGATCAGACACTAAATAAGTACAGACAAGGGCACAGATAGGCCTCTGTTCTCATTATACTGGTTTACATCAAAATCTTGGAAAGATTCAGAAGCTCATCACTTCCCTGTAGCTTGAAAATGGATGTCCTTGCAAGAGTACAGAAACCTCAGTGTCCAGCTGCCAGCCTGGCCAGCAGCATGGTCAGGCCTCTGCCTCTGTGCACAGGAATGAGATCTGAAGGACAACATTCTCCTCTCTGGTCTCTGCATGATTTTTATGGACTTTATTCTGTGCAGAATTTTCTGGAATGTTAAGATTTATGGCTGTATAATCTTACAAGTATTAGGATGACTGCATTTGCAATATCTTGTTATATGGAATGACCATCATGCTCTGATGAAAAACAAAGTGATAGATCATAGCTAGTTCTGCCTCAAAAAGGACTATGTGAAGTTATAAGCTCCTTGGAAAGCAGTATGCTTCAAGAAGGTAGAAAGACATGCTTTCTGAGGGTGAGAGTCATATCTGCAGATATTATTTTTAAAATTATTCCTTTCAGTAAACTATTTAAAAACCTTCACTGTCTGCTCCAGAAATATAAACAGGTATTACTGAAGCTGCTTTTAATGTGAAGGAAAAAAATATTGTTAATGAATTGCCATTTCCATTTTATTATTCTCATTTCTTTTGGAAGAATTCTCTACCACTACTCTGCTAATGTAAAAACTCTTTCTTTTCCTTAGTAGTTCCTTTAATAAGCTACATACCATATTTTTAATAAGTTCAGTAAGCATGATATATTGTGCTGGGTAGTGGTTTAAAGTTGTTCATAGAAATACAAACTTGTTATTTTCACTCTGATATAACGTAATTCAGTTGAATCTCACTGAAGTTTAGGCCTAAAGAAAGAAGGAATTTATATATTGTTGAAAATCTATGGCAGATATATAAGGTAGAAAACTAAGTCTGTACTGCATGTTATTTTTTACTTATAGGCAAATATTCAACATACTTTTCAATTTTAAATTTCAGCTGTCATATTTCTCTCCAGCAGATAGCTATCATTAATGGAAATGGTACCGTCCTAATAATTAAGAAGTTTAAATTAAATAGAATTTACAGTTTTAAGCAATGTTCCAGAACAGAGAAATCAACTAATCTTCTCTAGCCCATTGTGATGGTTTTAGTCTAGGCCTTCCTGGTGACCAGTTTGGAACCAAGGAAGTAGCCAAGTACAGCCAATTGTATTCCATACAATTTTTACGTAAACCAGAGTATAAATAAGTCGGTGATTAGAGACCTCGCTCTCTTCTCTTCCGGCGAGGTCTGGGAACAGTGGGTCCCTGCGTTGGTCTCGCTTATCTAAGGCTGAGGCCTGCAGAGTCCACTGTCCTGCCACGTGGAAGTTTGGAGAGTGCTGGCTGTGACTGCCGATCCTGCTGTTCTAAGGGACGTGGTGAGATCTGTTTTGTTAGTTATTAGTATAGTTTGATCTAGTATACCTGTTCGGTGTCCCTTTTGTTCCCTTTTGTCCCCTTTTTCCCTTTCCCTATCCCTGCGGGGGGTGGACCCCCTTTTTACTGTGTATATAGCATCTTAACTGTATATAACTGTAATTTGCGTAAATATAGATATATTTTTATATAAGCAGCTTGACTGTAGGTTCTTTAATTTTTATAGTTTCTTTCTCCTTTAACCTAAGGGAAGAAAGGAGGGGGGGAGGGGGCTGCTGTCCTAACTTTCGGGCATTTGGCAGGGAGCCAGGTCCAAACCGTCACACCCATGTGCTTTACATCAGAATTCTAGGTTCAAGGATGAGAGAGAAAATGGTCCATAAAGTTTGTTTTTAGTAATATTAAACCTATGATTATTTATGATTCATGAGGACCCTCGATGCACAGAAACTGAAGGTCTGGTAGTTATCTGGGAGGTTCCATTTTCCTAGCAGTCCATGCCAATTTCTCTTTAATTATTGAAGAGGTTAAAACAACAAAATCTGACAGATTGTTAGCTGAACTCAATCCAGACAGATGGCACCATTCTATTGAAGCCAGTTTTGTGAAATTTCTGCTGCACCATATGCTAGAATCAGTTCAACAGCCAATTAGTGCTTTTTATAAGACAATCATTCTCTCAAGGAAATATCTTATGGACAGGTCACAAATACAGAATGAGAAGCAAGAAGGAATAAAAAACTGAGTTGAACATACCCTCACTGACTTGTTTACTCCAGTCATAAATAAAGGTTAGCATGGTACGGCATCTTGAATAACCTTTCGGCTCAGTCCCAGTAGTGCTGACATTCCTGGTCGGTATCTGGAAAATAAATATTGAATGCTGTAGCAAATTAGAGCTTTTTCCCCTCCTTTTTTTCAATAGCTGTGTTGTAAAGGACGGAATAAAGTTGATTATGCAACTGAGTTCTTATCTATTAAAATAATCTAATTAAAAGAAAAGAAATTGCAACAAAAATGTATAAAAGTGTAGACTTAACAGCTCAAGAAGAAAAGTGATCATTATAAATATGAAGCATAACTTACTTTCCAGTAGTCTTAAACATTAACTTTATTTTACCAGGCAAGAAACCAGAAGTACAACACCAATATTTTCGTAGGGTCAAAGCACTAGAAAGGTGAAGAAAGAAGTTATGATATGCTCATATTATGCTATTTGCTACCCCCTTTGCTGTGGTTTGATAAGGTCCTCTGAAGCCATATTTTTTAAGAATTATCTATTCAATTAGACTCTTGAGGTTCAGGCTTTACCTTTCCACTCTCCAAGGCTTGCCTTTTGCATAAATAAACTGATATGCAAAACACTTAAGTAGTCTTGATGTTCAGAGAAATTGTTAGAATGAGAACTCCAATTACACAGGCTTTGGGAGAGAAGAATTCAGTATGCAACTGATGTAGAAAAGACCTATTAGAATGATGAGAAAAAGAGTTGTTACAAAAACAAGTATGTGTTTGTGTGGTATTTCATAGGCATATATAAGCAAGCTATCGTTGCAGTGATTTGAAACCATGAAGCTGTATTGATAAAACAGTTGATTACTCCAGAGTATGCCTGTTCATACCGAGAACAGGCAAAATTTTCCTGCTACAGGAATGATTCAGTGGTTTATTTTATACTTAGGAACACCCCGAGACCAGATGTCTCAGGTTAATCTATGCATATGTCACTAGAAGAATATGCAACTAGATTTTTAATAAACCCAAATTAGCACTGTTGACCTTGGCTGAGGCCCAAGCTTCCATTCAGATACTCTCTCATTCCCCCTCCTCAACAGGACAGAGGGAGAAATAGGATGAAAATGCTCTCGGGCTGAGATAAAGACAGAGAGATTGCTTACCAATTACAGCCTTTGGCAAAATAGGTTTACTTGACTTGGGGAAAAATGATTTAACTTGTTGGGCAGTAAATTCTAGTTGTTGGAATGTTGGTTTGATACTGAGACTTCTGTGAAATCAAACAGGAGTACAGAAAAACCCTTTATAGAGGGTGACTATATGACTCTTTTATGAGTGATTATAGAGAGGGTGTATTCTTTCCACAGGGGTCAACGCTTCTCCTCACTTCCCCATCATCTCTAGAGCCATCAGCTGGTCTCTACATCAAAGAACAGAAATCCAGCTCTGGTGACTGTAATGATTTCTTTAAATTTTCGGTAGGAAGAGAGAGACTTAAGAAAGATGAAAGGAATATTCCCCTGGAAAGTATGCTAAATGAAACTAGACAGCTGTTGCTGCAGAGGAAACAGGTTTTGCTGTGAAAAGAGAGCTCTTCACCAAATATGCTCTTATGCCTGTTTGATAGTGCAGCCTGGCATAAGTGCTGAAATACTTTTGCATGGCAATTGTTGTCAGCAAATAGCAGAGTATATCACTGCAAAGGACAGAGTTTTAGGTGTCAGTACAGAGTATTTATGGCAACTAGGTGTTTGCATGCATATGTGCTTTCCTACATGAAAAAAGGACATGTACTACTTTCAAAATTGACGGTGTACATAGTTTTGGCAGGAAATTGCTGTGGGTGTGCAACTCTCACTAGCTGTCCCAAGGCACTGTCATGCACACCAACACAACGAACACCTGTCACTATTTCGGAGGTTATTCTATTTACTCAGTCCTCCTAGGACATGGCCTGCAAGAGAGTTCCCATCCCACCTGCTCTGCAAGCTGTTATCTTGTGATGCCTGTGAAAAAGATGTGTGTGGGACAAGTTCATTGCACTTCATGTTCACCAGACATTGCACAGTATAGACCTCCTTGATTTTCTTTCTATACCAGCATATCTCAAGCAGCAGTCTGAGATACAGCTGTCAGCCTTAGGACCACAGTGTGAAGAAATCATAACTTTACAAAATAAGCCCAGGAATGCTACCCAAAGGCCAAGGAACTTAAATTTCAGCACCAGGGGGAGGATCTGTCCTAACTTGCAAGCAGGGGTACTTGCACAGCACTAGCAGAATGGTCAATTTGTCCTTCATATATAAAAGGGCCTGAACTAACACTCCAGGCTACATAGGAACTCTTGAACACTATTGCACAAATTTGGATAGTAAAAGCATGCAAAATGGAGAACATGTCAGCATCTTAATCTTTTGAGTAGCTTTAGGATCTCTGTTCCAGTGTAAGCAGGAGATGGACTAAAAATACAAATAAATATCCATACTTAAACTTCTTCATAATAATTGTATCTAAAATAAAAATTGAAATTAACTTTCACATCAAATTTGAACTATTTCTGAGCTAATTGTCATCTCTGGTTCAGAAATCCAGCTATCTTATTCCTGCACATTCCTGTTTTTATTTTGCCTTGTCTTTGAGAACTAGGGTAAATACAGCAGATCTAAGTGTCTATAATTATTTAAATAAAAATGCACATAAAATTAAGTTTCTAGACATCTTCATCTTTTACTTTAAAAAACCAGTTTTGTCCTATCAGTACTGAGATATGACTATGTTATCATTTAGCAGGTGAACCAAACACAATGGGCAGTTTCTAAAAATTACTGATCTTTAAAACACCGAGTTTTTATAGTTTCCACTTTGCCACATTCTGATCATTTTGCAACAATCAAGGCTGATTGCACATATCCCTTTGTAAAGCTTATCAATTCATCAACTGAATTACATCTCTCCTCTCACAGAAAATAAATACATTACTTCATATATTCTCTGTTTATGGTTTAAGATGTTTGCAACATGTAAATGTTGTGCAGTATAAATATGTGATTTCATTTCATTAATAAATAAACAAACACATTTTTTTCAAATTTCCAACATAATAGTATAACCTGATTTTACCTCTAGGAAATCTGTTTGTATGTCCCTGGAATTCACATTTTAACAGTCTCTTATCTGGTTTTACATGTTAGACTTGAAGAAATTAACTTTTTTCTTCATAACAACTACCATCCCAAGATGAAAATTTTAATGGTGTTTTATTACTAAGATGTGTGGTTTTATAAAATGAAAATGCACTGTTCTGACCTTGATAATGGAATTCACCACAATTTCAGGTATCCTGTGACTGATTATCCTCAAAATGTTTTTACTGAATGTTGCCTTGTCCTTACATCTGCTCCACTACTGTAGTCATCTGAACATCTTCTCCATTACAGATATTTTTTCTCCTTTCTTTTAATGTCTCATAAGAACAGCTATCCAAAGCAGGCTGATCTTTCCCTGCTCTCAAAACCATAAAAATCCTATCCATAACAGAAAGAAGTACATCTGGTTGGGGATTGTCCAAATGAGAAATTGGATCTTTCCCTAGTTTGATTCTAAACAAAACTTAGGGCTTTTATGTTTTTTATTGGAACCACACAAAGATAACAGGTAGGGGAACCATGAGCAACATAGTTATGCTGTCTAAAGACTAATCCAAGCAAATTTTCTGCCTATAAATTTTACATCAATTTGCATTTAGAGTAGGCAAACTATATGATTAAATTGATAGAAGAGTAGATTAATCCTACATGTTATGACCAAGTTGTCTTTCTCTCCATGAGGTTGGAATGGTATTTTAATTATGTATGCATTATTTGGTGTGTGCATGGGCTGGTATTTTTATGTGAAGCATAGTTGTGATTATGTGAGAAACCTTATAGCACTTATCTGAAGCCGAAAGCTAAAATGTGTTTTACAATGGAGTAGTTGGTTCAGTACATTGTATTATTTTATCCTGTACACTCTGATTGTTGTATATAAGCACAAATCTTTTTTAAAGGTGATGATGTCTCCAGGCAGTGGATGTCAAGATGCTTAATGGGTGTAGAAAACCCTATGAAAACTAATAGCGTAGGAGTTACCATAATAGAGCTATAACTGCAAACATCAGCAAGGCAAAATATATGAAAATTTTGAGTTGCAGATTTGATTGGGGATTTGGGGAAAGCAATGGAAATAAAGTCTTAGAGGTGACTAGGTGGAGAACTACCCTATCTTCCTTAACCATTTTCCAACAAAAAAAATATTATCCCCTGCAGTTAAATATGATCAGTAATACAGAAACTCCTGATGTTTGATTAATGTAATGTACTCTGTTACATTTAAATCAAACTTTTTGTTTTGGTCTGTACTCCAGTTTAATGAAGTAATGCCTTTTTCATAATTTTCCAAACTGGTACCAATGTTCTACATTAGCATACTGATCAAGAGTCTGAAATACTATATAAAATGTAATAAATCAGAGATAATGAAAAGAAGCAGAATTAGAACAGATTTTAGAATTGGAGATTGATGAGTCCAGTGAAGGGAGATAAATTTAAATAAAAATCTGAAAATAAAAAAATAGTACTTGAAAGCCACATTTTTTGTTTTCCAAATATGATGGCTGAATGCAGTGACTCATCCTTAACTGGAAAGCACCCACAAGGATCATCAAAGTAGAACTCCTGGCCCTGCACAGGACAACCACAAAAATCACATCATGTGCCTTACTAGTGTTGTCCAAAATAGTTTTTGAACTCTGTCAGGCTTGGTACTGTGACCACTTCCCTGGGGAGCCTGTTCAAGGATCCAACCTCCCTCTGGGTGAAGAACCTTTTTCTAATGTCTAACCTAAACCTTCCCTGACAGAGCTTCATCTATTCCTTCGGGTCCTTCACTGACCAACAGAAAGAAATTAGTTCCTGCTCCTCTGCTTCCCCTAGTGAGGAAGCTATAGACTGTGATGACATCTCCCCTCAGTCTTCTCTTCTCTAGACTGAACAAAGCAAGTAACCTCAGTTGCTCAAGTCACAACTTTTAGGGTTTTTTTTCCTGATTTTCCTCCCCCGCTGCATTCAGTGGCTCCTAACAGCTCATTTCTCAATGAAAAGAGAGACTTTTCAAACAAGAGACAGGCAAAAAGAGGTCTTTATTTTAAAAAAACCTCGAGCATAACGCTTTAGGGAATGTAAGCAATTCCTTGAGTATGAACAGGAAAAGATTGCAATAAGATAGAATAGTACGAGGTGAAAAAAAGAAAGATTTTTTTGTATATTTTTTACAAACTTGGATTAAGGACTTGGTAAAATCATAGTAACTGAATAGTTAAGCCAGCAGTACACAGGGAATAATACCTTGCGATGAGCATGGCAGTTATTTGGTTAATCCAAAGTATCTGACAGTGAAATCATGTGTGTATCTCTGCTCCATGACCAAAAACGAAACAAAATGTAGGCTTGAGTTAATCACAACAACCCTGAGAGAAGCAAAAGTCTGAGAAGGTGGTTTCTGAGTCCAAATAGTTTAAACCATTTTCTTGCCACCAATGGTTGGGGCCCTCCTTCTTCGCTGAAGGGATATTTGCGACAAAAGCTTTAGAATAGCTAATAATTAGGTAAAAGAAAACTCCCTATCTGCCATATTTAACACAACATTCATCTGCAGATTTTAGTATGACACAAAGACAAAAAAATCATATATTTATCTGAATTGCCTACTGATACACAATGCATGCTTAATCCTTTGTAGAACTGGTAGCCAAAAGTAGCTTTTGGTGAGTCACAACTACCTCAGACACAATAACTGACTTTGAAGGCTGCATCTCACAAGTAGTGCTTGAGTTCACAGGCATTCTGATATCCAGAAAGTTATCACTTATCTAGAAAATGTGTTTTGAATTTCATTATTCTCTGAGATGACACCACATTTGGAAATAAAATATTATTTTCTTGTTTTCCTGCTGTGAACATATGTTTTCCTCAAACCCAGTCATGACAATAGCTGTGCAAAGCATTCTGCTTTTTAGAAATATAAGAGGATCAGCTTCACTGCCAAACTGACCTATTACTTCTCGGTGTGCTTCCTCCACAGATTGTGCCTTTAATGGCAAGAGTTATTAACACTCTACCTGTGACAGCAGCCCAGCAGACTGTCATGTTTGGAATCAGAACTTGAAAGCAGTGCATGCAAATTACATGCCAGCTTTTCGTCTTCAGTAGAAGAGTACATTAAGTGTATGAAAGTCTTCAGCAGTGACAAGTTAAAAGAGTAAATATGACAAGTTCTCTATCTGTCATGATGGAACAAGAGAAGTAAGATGACAAAAAGTATCAGAAAGTAGTTTGATTCTCACGAACAAGGTACAGTTAGCAACAATGGTTAATAAGTCAAACCTTCTAAATAGCTTAGTAAAGCAAAGATAAAGAGGACAGTAAATCTTAGAAACTGGTGATAATAATGATACTACAGGAACTGGAAGAAACATGATGCCGTATTAAGAAAAGCAGTAGACAAATGAAATGTGATGATGGGAGAAAATTAAGTCTAGAGGAGTGCAGTGCTTGTAAACTCTTCAAAAAAACTTACCCTGGAATTAGGCTGTGATGCTCAATTTATCACAAACTAAAACCTAAATCTAGGAGACCATTTTTATAAAGATGATAAAAACTTCTTGCTCCATTTAGACAATGGAATAAGAATAGATAAGTAATTTCATGCAATAGTCTGAAACCTCAGAAATCCTATCTCCAGAAAAGCTCTTTGTCTCCAGAAAAAAAACAACTGAAAGAGTCTTAGTTTAAAGCTTTTCTTCTCTTCTGTGCTTTTGATTACTTTCTTTGTTTCTCATGGTGACGTAGTGAAAAACCTTCTCCTCTTAGTCTATACCTATCCTCCTACAAAAGAAGAAAGTAGCATACTTTAGCTTTTCTACAAAGCAGGTTTCTCAAACCTGTGAGGTCACTCAGGTTCGTGAGGCACTTTTCCTTAAATGCTTCTTCTTCTCTTCTACACACAAACATTACTTGCCTTGACTCAGTAATTTAGCATCGTTATCATAACTTAGCATCATTATCTTTTTAATGTCAAAATCAAAGTGGTCATCATAAGAATTCTGTTTTAACAAGGGAGGAAAGAAATGCTACAAATTTTTTTAACTTGTCCAAATACATCATATCTAAAAAAAAGTAAATCGATAAAAAGCATACAGAAGGCATCCAATAAATAGTTTTAGGTTACCCTCCTCCTTCTTCCCTCCTCATGATAAATTTCTCTTTTTCTTTTTTCTTTTATTTATTATTAATATTTAATTCCTTCTTATTGCAGACAAGAGAATGGAAAGGTAACTGCAGTTCTTTTTTCAGTCTTAAAAACTTCTGAAAGTATAGCTCTGTAGAAAACCTTAGCAAGCTGAATATTTTTCATATTATGCAGAATGCTTAATTTTTTCAGTAGTTAATTTTCTCACTAGATATTTTGAAATGTGATAATGCAAATATAATATTTAATCCATTGAAACTCCTTGCAGGTTGATTTCCACCAGATTTCAAATTATTAATGTTCTCTCCAATTAACTATGCCTCGAATCTTAATACTTTCTCAAAGAAAAAATTGAAACTATGACAAAGGGAATGGATTCACAAATTTATGTGTGTGTGTGTGTGCATGCACATTAATTACGGGGGAAGTGTTTAAACATTAAAATCTCTAATTCAGCCTTTAGAAATGTTGAAGCTGGAATATACTCATATGAAGTAAACACATAAATTTAAGTTATTATTTAGGGTAGCTCAGCTCAAGAGTCAAAAAAATTAATCAAAAGTTAATTAAACCTCAGAAAATAAACAAAATTTTTTCTTCCACACTGAAATAATTTCGTGCTCTGTCACCTAAAAGATCTTAGTCTCCCAGCTTTCTCTTAAATCAGAGAGTTTTCACTTTATAGAGGATAGAATTTGTTATTCACTTCTCTGTATATGTGGTTTGGTGTCATCTGTATGATCATCCAACAGGATAGTCTAGGATAGACTGCTTTTTGTACATTTTTCTCCATTTAAAAAAAGATTCTGAATTGCAGATATTTACATGTGAGAAAATGTTGACATGGCATACTCTCAACATAGCAGTGCTAGTGCTTCATGGTCATACACTTGACTTGTTTGACTGATTGGAGGTAGGCATTTTGAAGCAGCCCTTCTAGACAAGCTGCCACAGAATGAGGAGAGAAGAAATGAGCTCAAAACTGAAAAAAGAGATAATTTATTTTCTATTCTAACAAATTGTGAAGGGAGGACTTAGGAACTGAGTTTACAAACTGCTCAAGATCAGAACAAGATGAAACTGCAAATGTTTACATCTGATTTTTGTTCTGAAATGTGTCCTTGCAATCTCTTTTTCACAGGATAACGTCACAATAGTTCCTTGGTAGTTTGAATGCTTTTTTCTAAATGAACTAGATATAGGTAATTTAAAAAAACCCAATCCACATTCTGCTTCTGAAATGTATGTTGTTAATTGCAGACAATCAATTTACCTACAGAAAGTTTTCAGTGCAGTTTTAAAAATGATACCATTCACTTCATCATACTTAGGAATAGTTCCTTTGCATGAGTGAATACATCACTGTCTTAGAAATTCTGATTAGTATGAATGCAAATTCTTCTATCTACTTGTATGTCTTCTAGTACTTGCAATTCTCAATTTCAGGTTCATTTGAAAAAAAAGTAAAATATGGGTGATGTTAAGACCAATTCAAGGAGAAGTTAGTCTAGAGTGAGACGTCCTAGTTTTGAAATATTCAGAGCTTGTTACTTTACTGTGATGACTTTTAAGGAAGAACTGATTTGAACATGAATTGCAAATGTTCCCTAGCAAATTAATGTAGGTTAGGATTTCTGAATCTTGATAGCTTAGACAAATATTGCAGAGCCAATGGTATATTGAACTTTAAATAGCTTTGTATATAAATATATGGAATTTGTATTTGTATTTTTGTATTTGTACATAAATATATAAAATTTGTATTTTTTGTATTTATATATATATATATAAGTGAACTCTGGGAATGTAGAATGACAACAAACATGACCACTGAGCAGAATCCAGGAGTAGAATCCAAACAAAGTCTATACACATGTATCTTTCACTACAGAAATAAAGAGAAAAAAAATGTATTCCTTGGAAACTACTAAGGGATTTTATAATCTAATGAGTTTTTCTAAAGTAGTGAATTCTCTGTCCAACTAACATCATTGCTGTTTCAGTGTCAAGTAGTTAACAGATGATTAGTAGGAAAAATTTGTGATCCTTTTGTTTCACACTCCAGCAATAGCATGTGTAAGGGATTAGTTTTGCTGTACTTACCGGTCTCAAATAGCCTTCTTCTGTTTAGAATGCTCACCAGAAGACACAACAGAAAACAGCATATTTGGCTTTGATTTTGAGCTATTTTTTCCCCAGACTGTGTAAGGCTCTGGAACAGACTTTGTACTGCCTCCTGTAAACACTGCTTTCATTTTATCTTCAGTTTATTTGGACTGGCTATTATCATCAACATTAAGACCATTATGAGTATTGAAAAAGATACCATCTCTCAGAGAAAAGAAAAAAATCAACATGTAAAATCCTCTCTTTCAAAATCAGTCTCCCTCAGAGCTCAGAGTTTCCAAATAAAGTCAGATATCTGACTTGCACTGCGGGTGAAATGCAAAACTCCCAGAGAACCCAAACCTCCAAGAAACCCAAACCCATAAGAAATTGTTTTACTTAACAAATTTCCCAAATTTAATGAGGTTTGTTGTCAAAATTATATAAAAACATTTTATCTCTGACCATCATCCTAACCCTCAGACTAGCCATCAGAAACACTCTCTCTATCAGTGTAATTTGGCCCATTTTATCTACTGCTCTTCAGCCAGTCCAAATGCAAAATAAATATTCATATGTACTGTTTGCACCAGCTCAAAAGCTCACTTAATATGTTTCTTTCAAATTGCTCATATTATTCTCACCCAATGTAATACAAAACCTTGATAACCTCTCACCGTTGTGACTAACACATCAAATAGTGTTCACATAATTATAAATTTTGTTCTTGTTCATTTGCCCTGCAAAATTTAAACTTTCATATTTCTATCTTACACTTACAGTGAAAAACAGTAAAAAAGCATTGAATATTAAGAACTATTTGTAAGGAAAACAAACCAAACCAAAATATTTCAATAACACTCCTTAAAACTTCCCATTCTCAATAGGTACAGTAGAAAAAGAACAAGTGCAGAAAAAGGCAACAAGGACATACGAAAGACCATAATGTCTTTCTTTGAACAGCTACTTAAGAGATGAGGGCTCTTATCAACTACAAAGGTGACAAAAAAAAAATGCAATAATTGATTACAAAATCATCATGGGCAGGACAATAACCTGAAGAAAGGATGATTACTGATTGTCTCAAAGTATGAAAAAAGAGAGCATAAAAACAACCTAACAGGGGACATGTTGAAAATAAAAGATGTTCTTCAGTGAACAGGTAAGGAGACAGTACCACAGATGTAGATGATTGCAAAAGTGTATATGAATTCAGAAAACAAGAAAAGTAATCACTAAAAAAATCTATCTTGACCTATTCAATACAAAGAGATTACATCCAATTCATGAAGTACTTGATTCACAACTTGCTGGAAGCTGGGAGAAGATAAAAAGGGAACCATCACTACATTCATGTTTCATTTACTTTCATTGTTACTCTGAATTAGTGTGGGCATACTGTTTATTTTTCTGCTATAGACCATGTCCTGCCATGTTTCTGTTTAAAAATGTCAAAAAATAGCACTAAAAAGCAGTTTATCCTGTGTTTACCATCCTGCAGAATTAGGTGACTGCAGTACACTCTGCCTGAGGCCATTTTCAAAGTTGTTTGATCATTTCAGCTGCAATTCTATACTGTACCCATCAGAAAGACATGCAAGTTTCACAAACTCTTTCAGGATGCAACTGTGGATCTCAGTTTTGACATAAAAATTATCGAATGATAAATTGAATTGTTACTTACTTTGCACATATAAATCATGATTTGACTTCAGTGAGAAATAAAATATTTTTAATTAAGGAATCAGTATCTACACGTATTTACAAGAATAAATATGTCAAGTTATTTATTTAAAATAAACTCCTTGTCGGTTTTAAAGCACAATCATTCATCAGAGTTAGACACACAAAATTCTAACTGGAAAAATTTGTCCTTTTTATTACAAACAGTTGACCAAACCTAAAAAATCACTTTAACTACAATGTGAATTCACTAACTCATAAGATTACTAAATAGGCAAGGTCTTGCAACTGAATACAGGATTTTTATTTCTGAGTTTTGCAAATCCTTTGAGCTTTACAGTCATGAACACAGTGTTGAGGAAAAAAGAAAAAAAGTCAGTATTCTGAATTTTGCTATGCTTCATCAATGGTACCTGAAATAGACTTTTTTGTTTCGTTTTTTTTTTTCCTGTTTTTAGATTATAATCTGCAGATAACACAAACAAGTTAAAAACAGCAGAATTAGACAAAGATAATAAGAGCTGCCATCTCTCATAAGATCAGACCCTTATAGGTAGCATTGTGACTTTCATTCAAAAGCTGTAACAATTCAAATATAATGAAATCCTTTAACAATATGATGGCATTTTTCAGTTTCCTATCTGACAAAACTACTGTCCAGGATGTCCAAGGTTTCAATACTGCTGAAAGCTCTTAACAATTCCAAATGCTTTCTAAAGCTTTCTACAGAGACATTGGCTAGATGTGAAGCAGTGAACTGTTAAAGAATTGGAAAAGAAATATGCAAAATAATTTGGCAGATAAATTTTCCTCTCTGAGTGTACCCAAGGGTGTTTAAGAACAGCACAGGTATTAGCAGCAGCCTACTCGTTCTTTCACAAGGGATTTCTGCTTCTGCAAACTGATTAGAGTATAGGGAGGATGGTTTTCCACTGGAAAAATAAAAAATATAATAGCAAAATATAATAGATTTATAACACCCTAAATTTTGCAGTTCTAATTTACTCTATGTGAATGACAAGAAGAAGAGGCAAGTATAAAGCAGCCAGGAATAAATATGCCTGATTACATAGCAACAGGGAACCTGTGAATTCTGTCACGGTCCATTTTCAAATTAAGGCCATGTTCTCCCTCCTTTTTTCACTGTCAAAAATTTCAGTTAAATGTATTATTCAAATACATTTCTAACCCTCTATATATTGTTAGATAACATGAAGTAAAGGCAAATTTAACAACAAATTTTTGTTGTCAAATAATGCAGGTGAATTCTCTTAATTCCTTCACCGTACCCCAGTCATCTAGTGGTTAGATCAATAAATGCACTGTAAGCAATCTCATCTTCCTGTTTTTGAAAAAACAGTTGTTTCAAGTAGCTCAAACTTAAAATAGAATACTGCAAAATAAAACAGAATTAAAAATACCATCAATCAATTCAGTATTCACTATCTCAGGAAAACAGAAATTTTTTTGCTATTTCTGAGTGTAAAGAGGACAATGACTAGTTCAAATGATCTTTCAAAAATGATGGGCAATCCGTGACATTGCAAAGCAATGGGACAATATTTTATAACAGGAGGACCTTAATACAAGGTGAAAATCTGTTTTCAAGAGGGTTGGGTACTGCATCTATCTATTATTCTTGTATTTCAGGAGTGTGCAGCAAAATCACAAATGTGTTTCAAGACCAGCTATATAATACTCAAGGTTCATTTGAGCATTTAATTAGCTTTTTGAGTCAGTTTATAGGAGTCATATGAATGACAGATTTTTAGTGTTCCACAACAGTGGATTGTCAAAAGCTATTTCTTTTCACTTTAGAACACCCTGCCTTTTTATTTCCTCAGTCCGATGAGCAGCTGATGACCCATCACTGGTGTCCCAGAGACTTTGTCTGCCTCTCAGAACAGAAACCCCTGCAGATGTACAGAGCCTGTAATAAAGAATTGCAAAGCAGAGTTTTGCTGCTTTACAGTCAGTTTTCAGAAAACAGCACACAATAGTCTTGTAAACCTCTACTAATTCATCTGCCATTCGTGCCACCAGCCACTGGCCAGCAGTTTTATTGGGAATGCACTGTCGTATGTTTATACATGCAATGAGAAATCTCTTGCTTGCCCACTTAGCATATCTGATTTGCACTGCAGGAGAGGCATTGGCAGGTGGTACTGGTGACACTAACTGTACAAAATCATTTCTTTCTGTTAGTTAATCCAAGTATGCAACAACTGTACTTCACTACCAAATGAAGCAGCACAGAGCAAGTATATGTTGATCTTTATGTTTCAAAACTCGGGTATTATAACCAAAATGTAAGCATAGTTGGACATTCAAATTTATACTGGAAATAAAATACATGAATCTGGACTGTGTATCATACTCTGTTCCTATTCAGTATTAATAGACTGTGATAAGTAAAGGCACCGGTTTTATTCCAAGCAAATTAAAATAAACAAAGGGTACTAACAAAAAGAACTATTTCTGTATATTTACTAACTTACAGGTGTACCGTGGAGTCTGTAAGGTGAAGGGTCCTGTCTGGACCTAACACCAGGGAATCTTTTGCGGTCGGGAACAGGGAACAAATTATAAATAAAAATGTATTCCTCTGTGCCATGTGGATACAAAGAGAGGCCCTCCATGCCTTGCAATGTAGGGATGATGCAAGATCCCCCTGTACGAGCCCAGGGGAGATAAATTACAACCAGCCAAAAGGTAACACCCACCTCCAAAGCAGGGAAATTACCTTTTAAGGCAAAAACGGACAATGAATGAATATTCAACAACTGATATCTAAGGGTACAAAAAGTGCAGTTTTCAAACAATGTGTGTGCTCTTTGTATGATCCAGAGGTGCACCCAGTGCTGGAAATGGGTAACCAGCACTGCAATAAAAAACTCTTGCTATATTTCTTTGTCCTGCAGGTATTTTTGCCATCTTCAAAATTCAAGAAAAGAAGTAACTTATAACATAGACCAGAGGAGATAGAAAAACAAAATGAGGATGGACTCATTTGGTTCCAGTGGTAGAACAAAGTTTAAGAGATGGTGTCACTTTCTCATCTTGTGAAACTCTCCAAGTTCTCCTTGAGGAATATTGTAACATGAAAAGAGATACAAAGTGAGAATTACAAGAGATGTAATACTTCCATGCTTTTTAATTCTCTTTTTGATGATCTATCATCCTGATATACACTCCCACCTAAAACCTAGGAGAAGGCAAACAACTACTCTCTCTTTTTGGGTTGCAGAACCAAAAAACCGGCTTGTGTAGGTCATAAGAGCTGTCACACTTCACAGATCTAAGTCTGCATCCTCGATGTTTTGTTTCTTTCAACCTTTAAAAGCTGAAAGTTTGAATTTAGGAAAATTTTTCTTATTGTCCTGGGTTTAGTAGCAGTGGGAGGGTTACGAGGGCAATTTCATTTAGAAGCTACTAGAAGTTTCACTGTCCTATCCTATAAAGAAGCCAGTGACAGCCAACTCCAGGAGGGACTTCCTTAGTGATAGCCAAGGCTAAGTCAATGAAATGCACTTTTGTGATAACATATTTAAGAACAGAGGAAGAGAAGCCGGTGATGTAGAAGAAATTCCAGCCTGGAGAAGAGCGGAGGAGAACATGGGATAACAAGGCAGGCTCCAAGGTCAGTGTAGCAGGAGGGGAGAGGAGGGGTCTAGGGGTCCCCCTCTCCCTCCAGCAGGCAAAAGACTGAGAGCTGAGTCCCCTGCCACCTGTGGAAGACCACTGGGGTGCAAAGACCCCCCTGCAGTGCATGGAAGAGTCCATGCTGGAGCAGGTGGGTACATGAAGGAGGCTGTGACCTGCTGTGGGAGGCACAAGATGGAGCGGAGTCCTGCAGGAGACCTGCGGCCCTGGTGGGGGACCCATGTTGGTACAACTCAGCCCATGAAGGACTGCACCCCCTTGAAAGAGTGACCCACAGGGCAAGACTGTCTCCTGTGGGGAGGGACCCCAGAGAAGCAGGGGAAGGACTCAGAGCCATGACCCCCTGTAACCCATGGTGAAGACTATGGTGATGCAGGTTGTCCCCCTGCAGCCCATAGAAGACCATCGGGGTGCGAAGACAACCCCCCGCCCCACACTCGATGGAGGAGTAACCCACAGACAGAAGACTGGCAAGATCTGCTGTCCGAAGAGTAGACTCAAACTGATTACAAAACCCCTTCCCATCCCCCTGCACTGCTGGCGGGAGGAGGGAGAACTTGGAAGAGAGCAGAATTGTGTGTGAGAGGGAAGGTGTTTGTTTAAGACTGTTTTATTTCTCACTCTCTTAGTTTTATCTTGTTAGTAATAAATTCAAGTTTTATTCCCTACATTGAGTCTATTTTGCCCATATCCATCCTCATGAATTCCTTGCTGTTTTTTTCTCTCCTCTGCTACTTTGCAGAGGGAGGGTGAGAGAGTGTCTTGGTGGGTATCCTGGCATCTAACCAGGGTCAAACCACTGCACTTATGTACTCTTATTTGCATCAGTTCTTATTGGGTTCATGAGGATACCATATATGTACAAATCCAGGTAAGACCAGTAAACTTCTCTCTGCTATTACATTTAAAATCAAAATGAAGCACATTATGTTAAATTACACATAATTTGCTAAAAATTATACCAATTTTCAGAGGCAAAGTTACTGCAATACACCATTCAAACAATGAGTTCCAGAGTTAAATGCAAGGAAACAACTCAAGTTGTAAATGAACTGATTTATCTTGAAAAGTATTTCCTGTTCAGAGCACTTGTCCTTCCTTTTGTAACACGACTATAAGCAATTTTGTATAAAATTTCTATCTGATATCAAATGTAATAAAATTAAAATCTGCAAAACTTAGTGTTTAGCCAAACATCAGAGCATAATTTTGACCATCATCAAATTGAAGAAATTTGTTGATGATTTTACTGATATTTCAAAGTAGTGAGAAATTTTTAATGCAAATGATATTGTAATTAGTGCTTTTGTAGGTGCTATCAAATTTTCTGTAGAGAGGTTATCTCTCAGGAACATCTAATAGTGACAACAGAACTTGGTAGTTCAGTCCATTCACTGCCCAAGTTTTACAAGGGCATTGTGTCAGAATAGGCAGGGTTTGTTTTAGTTCTAACAGGTTTGACAACATATTCTCCCCTTTTTCTCTACTGTTCACGGACAAGGTATTCACTTAAAAGAAAGGAGACCAGCCTTTTATTTCCCCTCTCTATCTTAGGAAGGTTTTTGGTGAATGAAAAATTTCCAGACAAAACATTCAAATGGGCCATATAAACAGAGAAGTAGCACAAATAGAAGACTTGGGAAAAGACAAAGAAACTTTCTGCTGGAAGAGCAAATTAAATCATGTCTGCATAAAGATTCAATCCCCAAAGACTGCCAAAGGAAGGAAGAAATAGACTTCACCCACATGACTACCATATGTCAGTTACCTTAGAACCATGCTATAACAACAGACTTACAAATGTTTAAGAAAGGGCTTCTTCAACAACTGCAAATTCAGATATATTTGTTTACTTACAACTTCCCGAAATGTGAAAAATGCAACTGTAGACAAGGAATGCAGAGAAAGACTTATAAAAATAAACTAAATGATAGACTGTGGGACTGTAAGTAAGACATAGACTCTGAGTTAGAATTCTCATCTTCACAAGCAGGTACTAGAAGAAAGTTTAGTGATCATCAAAGGATCATAACATACATTCAATATAGACTCTAATGTAAGAAACGGAGCATTTCAACAGACTGAGAAGTAAACTGATGAGAACAAATCGACAGCCTATGGTAGAGGACTCTTTCTGTTCATTTGTCTCCATTCTTCTCTATTTTCAAGGAAATATTTGAACATATCCATTAGCTCCTCTCATTTTTGGTTCAGCGTTGTTTTCCTATCTTCATGGAGGTCTGTTAGGGCCAGCAGCATATCAGTCTGAAAATTATTTGAGATTTAAGGAGAAAAATTCCACCAAAAGCTGAGATGGGTTGTAGGATGATGGATAGGGTTAAAATTTAGAGGAGGCTAAGAATTCTAGGGTAAAAGCAGTTACAATTCCCTAGACTGAATGCAGTTGACATGCTCCCCATACAAAATAATCATCTGCTCAGAGGAACAGAACAGAGTGTGGAATGAAGTAGAGAATATATGGCCTCCCTTCATTCAAATCCTGGCGGAAAGGAGGAACACTGTGGTACTTTGAAGATCATGAAACCATACAGTACCTGTCAATAAGGGGAGAATTAGGATGTTCTACTGCTGAACCAACAGCCATGTCAAAACCCCCTCCTCACGAGCCAAGGCACAACCACCCCCCTCCCATTACGTATGTCAAGAGAAGTTTACACGAATCAGAAATAAAAGGTATCTATGACTAGAGCCACTCAAGCTCCACCTAAACATAAAGAAATAATATAAAAGTAAGTTGAGGATAGGCAGAAAGTTGGAGAAGACTCCACTGAAACTGCTGGGGTCAGTCAACAGGCTGAGCCCGTCTTCTCTTCCCACAGAGATGCCTTGGGTAAGAATTATACTCTACACATGTTAAATGCTGTTATTAGTACTAGAGCTTGTGCTTGTTTAATATATATGAGTAGATTGCTTTAAAACTTATTTTTGCAGCTACATCCTATCTATTTTGGCACAGGATTTCAGAGAACTCTCTTCTATTGCAGTAGTCCTGAAAATTTTACCAAGCTTTGTTACCTGAAGGATAATAAATTCTTTTACTCTATAGATAAAAGTTTGGAGTAATTAAAATACAATAGGAAATTCAACGTTCATACATAATAATAAAAATTTATACATAATAGTAATTCATACAAATACTCTGCAGCTTTTAAAAGAAAATCTCTAAAAGTGCTTAAGCAACAGTGTTCTTAGTCATTACTAATCCTATTATTTAGAACCAGGACAGATTTCAGGAAAGGATCAAGAGGAAATGAGGAAGAGTTTGGAAAGTCTTTTGTGATATTCTAGATGCAATTGGTTTCATAAGTAACCCATTTTCTTCCCTGTTAAAAAGTGGTTTTTTCTTCCTGAACATAGAATTAATAAATGTTACATTTTTAAGTAAAGTCATCTGGTTTTCCCAGAACAGATTCTCCAAAAAGAAAAGTCTCTTTAAGGTCAGCATGTTTAAATTATTAATCTTATTTCACTCACTTCTTTCTCCCCTGCTCTTCATTACCATATTAAGAACTAAACACTAAGGCTTTTTTTGCTCTCTAAGTCTGAAAAATTTGAATTTGATCGCATAAAAAGAAGTATTTTACAATTAGGTAATTTACAGCCAAAAGCTGTAAATTCACGAGAATTTATCCAATGAAATCTTTTGTATTAAGTGCACAAAATTTTAAAATAAATAACCTGACACAAGACCTGAAGGGGTCTAAATTTACATCTAGACCATGAGCCAGTTAAATTAATAGAATTACCTGAAATTATATTGGTCTTTAGAGTCACAGTGATTTTTTTGTCTGAAGCTTCCGCATTATATTTGTAGTTTTTCTCCAGTTCAGACACATTTGACACTCTGCAGTGAGTTTACTAGAAGTTTCTGACCTTTCAGATTATGCATGAAGTGTAAGACTGGAAAATGTCACAAACCTTAATTGATGTTATGATGCAATTCATACAAATCAACACATTCAACCCCTCTTACAGGTACTCAGATTCTAATAATATTGCAACTATATTTTATAGGAAGAGATTTAAGATGTGATGCCCCCTCTGAATTGCTATTAACACACTTTATAACATTACTCAAGTAGTTTCCATAGTGACTGATGTTATACTGGAATATAGAACATCCTTCAGATCTATGTTATTTCTGCTTTGGAGTTTAATATTTAAGAGCACTAAAAAGAATGTGTATAGCACTGAAGTTGTAGCACAGGTATATACTTATTGCCACCAAAGAGAACATTAATTTAAAATTTCTTTTTAGGTATTCTCAATATCAAATATTATCTAAACTGAGTTGCCTTCAAAAAAGTGAACTTTGGAGTTCCCCATAGTTCTGCTCCACGGGGATGGTCTTTTTCCTAAAGAGTGTGACTGCTCTGCTTACAGGGTCCAGTACTATTTTTCTAGCCAAGCTTTAGTGTTGTATGCAACATCTCAGTTTATTCTTGAAACATAACTGAAAACTATTTTATTTTTCTTATTACCCACACAGAACAGATATACAGTTCTGTGCTTGGTTGTCCATGTTTTTCTCGTGTCTTTTGGATAGGTCTTCTTGTATCATTGTACTTGCACAGTTCCTCCTTCACCTCTTCAATTTATATGTCTCAAATTCAAAGAACATCCTTTCAGATGTCCTTTATAACCATATAACTCTCAAGACACTTTCCTGCACATGATTAGCTTCCCTATCAACACCTGAACTTCAGACGTTTTTGATATCTTATAGGCCACTCCTTGAATGACTTAGAAAATGTAAGCCTAACAAAACTGAAGATCAGACTTTTCCTGCAACTCCAATAAATAAACCTCACTTTTCCCCCCTTTTCTTCTATTTCCTAGAGTCTTTCTCCCATATCTGTATTAAAGGTTGTTTCTGTATTTCAGCTAGATCCCACACAGGTGCTTTCCCACCCCCTTTCTATGTAACAATTGTGGTACTAATTTGGTCAGTATATTTCAAATAAAAAATTCAAAATTTTTAAATAGAATGAAAATTTTTAAAATGATTTAACATTGTGCTTAAAAACTTGGGATGTATTCTAAATGAAAAGGTCTTTCCATTGTGATAGTCTAATTAGAGTTGGTAAGTGTGGGCAATATCTTACCTTATTAAGAACCTCAAAGTAACAATTGCCTCAATTTGCTGACTGGTCATAAAACCACGCATCCGCTTTAAAAAGTGTAGCTGATATGTCAAATTTGTGTATCCAAAGCATACTATTAGATTTAAATATCTAAAATCTCGAGTTCCTATAGGTCACATGGCTTCCTTTTGTCCCAAAGTTGCTGTAGTAATAGAACTTTTTTCAATGCAGTTTAACAGGTTCTTTGTACAGCTGCTGGACATTTACCAATATTAATATCCCACACACATGTAAAAGATGCTAATTAGGGGAGGATGTACCAAGATTGATAATTCAGATACATTACATAAGGCGTGTTCTAAGACAAGCTTGGTTTAACATAATGTTCCAGTTAAAACGTGAATGAAATTAAATTGCAAAACAGCTGCTATATTTAGTGTTCTGCTTTTACTAGAGCGACATATTCCTCTTCCACTGTAGTTCCAGTAACATCTGCCCTCATTTAGCCAATCTACTATTCAATAAAGTGCACAAGAAACTCCCAAATAACCCATTTGATAGGTAAAAGTAAAATGGGAAATTGAATACTTAAAGAAATAAGAAAAACAGAGGGCTCCCACATAATTTTTTTTTAAAGGGCTCCATTAAACTATTATTATTCTGAATAGTAGGCAGGTATTTTGCTCCAGAACAGAGAAAAAAGACTTACAGAAAAAATTAGAAAAAAAGGAATTGTCAAAGTAGCTTTCATTGCCTCTGATTAAATTCTCCTTAATATACATTATTCTTTGGAATGGTTTTCCTTCACCATTCTTTGCTATTAATCTGTACATTCATCTAGCCTCTAAACTTTTCCTGTCCTGTGCAGCTTCTTTATGTGTTCTGCAAACTGTTTAATTCTGCATTTCTCTATTTTATATATATATATATATATATATATATATATATATATATATATATAATATTTCTGCAGTTTAGTTTGTATGTAGATGCCTGCTCTAGGAAGTCTAGGTTTATGAATGAGGCAGGATATCTGTGGGGTTTTTTCTGGCTCTGTAAACAACATTTCCTAGCAGAATTCCCTTCTCAAGTACTAGAATCATTGTAACATTAAATATATATATATATATACATAAATATATATATATATATATATATAGTATGCAGATACAAGCTTGTTTTCCAAAACTTGTACGCACTCAGCAATTCAAATGCTATGACAGTCTTAATATGCAGGCTGTGACTGAGCTATGGAACAGTGGTGTTGGAGGAAGGACTAGCTTACATACAAATCACTCTTCTGCAGAAAATTCTTCCTGTACTCTGACTCAGCCCAGAAAAGGTTGCCTGTTGTCTGCTCATCTAGGATATGATGCCCCAGCTGAACTAATGGCTGTATAATACTGCGACTAAATCAGAATTCCTCGAATGTGTTAGAGGAGAATGTTCCTTTCTATTCCCTTCCGCAACTAAGTGGAAGTTAATAGTGTCAGCATTCTCTGTTGCAATCCTTTCCAAGTAGGAAAGATAGCATTTTTCGGGAGCCATTTGTGAAGTACATTTAATTTTTCTTAACTGTAGAATGTCCTTTGTAACAATGGGCTGTTCCTAATCAAAAAGCATTTTTCTGGATTATAAACTAACATCATGAGGAGTAGTTAGATAGTTATGGTTCTCTTAGTTCAAAATGGGTTTCAGTAGAAAAAAAAATTAACTATTAACTCATAAGTTAACTCATAATCCACCAAACTGCTAATAATCCACAAAATTTAAACTCAAAATCTTGTGAATGTAATTGCTCCTTGGAGGTACCTCTGAGCCATTATGACTGGCATTATAGCACATATGTCAGAGACATTTCTATGCTAACAGTTCCTTGTTCATCACTGAAATAATTTTTTTTCAATGGAGAACTCTCATTACATTACTATGAACTCAGAAAATAATCTGTTTACAAAGGTGTGTAGTGATAAGTCAAGGTTTTTAAACTGAAAGACAGTAGGTTTAGATTAGATATTGGGGAAAAAATCTTTACTTTGAGGGTGGTGAGGCAGTGAAACTGTGGGAAGCTGTGGATGCCCCATCCCTGGAAGTGTTTAAGTCCAGGTTGGATGGGACATTGAGCAACCTAGACTAGAGAAAGGTGTCCCTACCCATGGCAGGGGGACCGGTGAGAAACAATTTCTGTTTCTGGATTTTCATAAATACCCTCCTCCATGTGTGTTAATGGCCACAGCTGTTGCCCAAATTGCCTCTAAATGACACATCTTAGAAAGTGAACTGTGTGGTTTTCCAAAGTGTTATGACTGTTTGCTTTATATACATACAGCCTGCAAAATAAATATCTAGGTAGTGTGCTTCATATATAATACCCACTTCAACATTCATTGACGTCAACAAAAGGTTTTATGCTGAGCTCCATTGCCCCAGGACAGAGTAAGAATGATAACTAAATACAGAAGTAGATCTGACAGAGGACTGAAAATTGTAATTACTTTCCTCTAAAATCTCCTGTAAAACTAATAAAATGAACCAGCGATAGTAGTATAACCAGTAAAGTGTATAAGAGCTTAAAATTATGTTTTGCTATTGAACTGTCTTTTTTGTATAATGCGTACACAAAATACACATAATGCGTATTTTGTATAATTCATGTTTAATGAAGAATTCTTGAACTACTTTTATTTTACTAGACAGAGAAAAACTCTACTGAAAAGTGACTTCACAACAGCTGAGAACATATAATTCAGGAATTGGAAAAAAAGATAATGGAACTGAGCTGAGTGAATAAGGAATACTTTTATATCTATTCCAATATATTGTAGCTAAATATTAAATTGAAACCTAATTTCTATAGAACCCCAGTTTATATCAACATCTAATTTACTTCCCCAGAAGTAAGCAAGTTTTATATACAATTAAAAAATATATCACAAGGGTTGCCCTCCTCATTCTATAAAAGGCATGGAAATGGCATCACTGCCAAGTGATATTTTTTAACTCTTTTTTAAAGCCATATCCCTTTTAAAAAACTCTGGTTAGTTACTTGGTCAAAATTTTCCCTTAAAAAGTATTACTTTGTTCCTAGATTATCTCTCTCCAAGGTATTTGCGAAGGTCTGCACTGTGTATCAGTGACAATTGTTACAATTTTTTACCAGAAAAGCATGCAATGGAGTTTAGTACCTTGTCCACATAGAAAGTGGATTACTGTTTCATAACTGTGCAGAGTTTTACTGCTTGAATAAGTGACAGTTATCCTTCAGTGTCTGTTTCTACTTTGGTGGAAGTTTTTCACTACTGAAGATAAAAAATAAATAAAAGAGAAAAACCCATTAACAGTTTTCAAGTGAGCGAGAACATTACCAGCTGTGTGCTTCTGTAAAGAAAAGCTGTATCAAAACACTGCAGTAATAGAAACTTGCTCACTTATCTAGATTAATGGGAAGGAGGTTAGCAAGACTAAGGCATTAAAATAATTTTTAAAAGCCTAATGAAACAAATAGGAATTTTTATAAGTATGAAATTTCTGTTCGTTACAGATTTTCCAAGTGTGGCAGAAGTTGTTACTTTGAATTGCATTAAAAACATTCTAACTGGATACAGCATACTGTTTGTCTTCTAGAATTGCAACAACCAGAGAGTCAATGGCAATTAAACAACAAAGATCTTTCAAGGAACACATCTAAGGGCAATGGAAAAGATAAAAGTAGACATAAGCAATCACATTCTCATACTAACTCTTTCTTGATAAAAATACATAGAAATTCATACCCTATCAATACAAGGGACATAAAAGAGATCAGCGCACTACATTAAAACACTTAAAAAAGGCACCCTATAAATGTTAGCCAAAGTATTTATGAAGAAGTAACTGATTAACAGGAAACAGTAAGTTCATGTAGAACCTGTGTGGTACATGGAAAGTTATTCTCCTCTATTGGCTTTGTTGTAATTGTTGTTTTCATTAATAGTTTGGCCATAAAAGTAGGAGCTTCTTGATTATATCTGATAAAAAAGCTAGGAGACATCATCATAATGACAGGCAGTGGATTTTCATGCAGGAACAACTTGGTAACTAGAAAAAAGGAATTGAAATTGGACACATTTATGCTTTTGAAACTAAGTAATTTGGGGTATGACATGACAACTAAAAGAAAAGAGTCTAATGAGTTCATGTTTTCTTCATACAGAATCTGAATGATGACGTGATGTCATCATAAAACCAGAAAGTATTGACCCTTGTTTCACCAGGAAATTTTATTTTTGTGTATAACCAGATTACCCACAGAAGGGAAAAGATGAAAATAAATATACACAAGTATAGAGAAAGGCAACTAAATTAGGCAGGTTCCCTAATAGCACAGAGTAGATCAGAAGAGTTTCTCTATACTAATTAGTGGGTTTAAAACCAAATGAAAGAAAATGGATACTTGAACTGAAATACACTGTGACAGACATATACAATCAAGATAACCATGGATACATTTAAACTGAAAATTAGAAAATGGTTTCCAGCTGGCAGCAAAGAGAAATCATTAAAAGAAATGAGTAACCCAGGCCTAACTAATTTCTGGGACACTATAGGCTGTAGTCAGCAAAGAACAGACATTAAAAAAACAGAACAAAACAAAACAAACAAACAAAAAAACCACACCAGGATTCCTGATTTTAGTACTATGTAAAAATATTCCTTCAGCCTTTGGACTGGGGAAAGGCAAAAATTACAACAAAATGACAGCTGCTTTGAAGCTATATTTTCCATGGTTTTTCCACAGAAACCCTGGAGATAGCATGATGAAAGTTCTCCCATTATTTGTTGTAGAGAAGGAATACGGATGTTTATGGTCTTTTTTTCATGCAGCAATATTGGCCTTTCTAGATAATAGGATACCAGATTTTATCAGGCAAATAAAAAAAAAGTAAAGAAAAAGATCATATTTGGGAGTCCCATGAACACCAAATAATAGTCTGGCAGTCACATATTTGAATATGCACATATTTGTACTGAACAGCTGTAAATTACCTTCTAGCAGAGATGAAATTTTAGCAAAACAAGCAAAAAATCCCCACCCTTGCAACAATTTCTTAAAAAACCCTAGCAGTAGTATTTGCATTTTTGGCTTCTATCTGAATCCTATTTACAGAACTGATTTATGATCCTAAAAATCACTATTAATGCAGAATAAATTAACTAAATACAATTTTGTAAAAATAGTTTTCTTTCATCAAGTATTGTCAGAAGGACTAACTTGCCCTAAAGTCCAGAACAATAGTATATAACCTGCTTCCCCTTTAAAATACAACTGCCATGGATGCCAAGAAAAACTGAGTTCAGCACGACTGTTCTTCTTTAAGTTTCCAAAGGGGAAGCAGGCACAGCAATCACACAGTATCCCAATGTAATAAACTTCAAATATTCTAAGTGGGATGACAGACAAAACTTGAAATATTCTGAAGGGAACATGACTTTAACATTTGCTAAGTTCTCCATATGCTGAAATGATCTACTGAGCTAGTGGTGTCAACTTTGTATATTTATATGAACTGGGTTTTATGAAGAAACATCATTACATGATACTGTAAAAAATTATCTGATCTACCAAATAATGAAGATAAGAAACATTAAGGTTCATTAATCAAAAGCTAGTGAATTACAATTTTTTAATGAGGATTGGCTTAACTTGTTTTTTCCTCTTCCATAAGAAAGTCATGGGATCTCATCTATTTCAAAGATGATCCGTGGAGGAATTTTAATTTATATGATTATTTTTACACTTGATGTAGTTATATACAGCTGTATCATTGGCAAGACTTTCTGATGGAAATCTAGGTAACTGCAAACAAAACTTTAATATATTTAACAATCTGCACGATATGGAAATTACTCAGGAAGAGCCCGCATTAGGGGAATGTGAAGACTGAAAAATGAAAATGCCTCTGAGCTGCCTTAAACCATTATCTCAGATTTATGCAGTACAACAAAGAATGGAATTATATTCTTCCACATATTGCCAGAGCATTAGTGTGTTGATTAATGCCAAGAATTTTTTTCAGAAATGGAAAAAGGATTTCACAGAGAAGAAGGCTTTTATACCTTATACTTTTATACAGTGATCTTACCAAGAGATTTCAAAATAACTTATAAGAGACCATGAGCGTTAATATTTCCTATTTCATACCTGTGCAAACTGAACTCGAAACCTAAGAAAGTTTCTTGCCTAATTTCATCCCCTGCCAGAATCAGTCAGTATTCTTGGATGCCAGATCAAATTTTATACTGCAGTGACATGACATATTGATGATTCTTTATTTATTTTAAGGAAAAGTTTTTATGAATGTATTCTATAATTGTTGTGGGCATGAAGACCGTTTCAGAAAACCAAGTCTTATTCCTTATAAGTATTGGGTATGTATGTTGTCAATTCACTCAATCAGATAGTGCCTCATATTCCACACTTTTGGTGTTCATGGAATAATTTCCATGGCTAATTTCAAGGAGATGAACTTCTAGGTATATAAGGAATTGTCAGGTTTTAATTTGTAAATTTGCAGTTTTTTCACTATCAGTGTTCTAAGATCTGCATCACTTCTGTCAGGCACTCTCAGTTTTAAAATATATAATAGTCCAGGTGATGAAGCAAAATACAGATTCTTCAGAAACACCAAGGTTGATAAATAAATGAAAAGTCACTCTTCTTTATTAGATAGTGGCCTATACTTACTTGCAGAATAATTCCCTTAAAATTCTTTCTTCACCTTTTATTGTTTCAATCCCTTAATATGATTGGATTCACAGACATTTATTTAAAATTAGTTCTGTGAAGAAGTTCCAGATGCAGGAAGAGCAAAATAAATAGTTTGCCTACAACAAACTATTGACTCCTGCTTTCCATATATGCCCTAATCACTTCTTCTCTTGTACATGGCCTTCTCATTTCAGTACCTCATTAACAGTACACTGATATGTAATGTCCTTTCTTTTGAAATAGTACTCCGAATTCAAGTTCTACAACAAAAGAGAACATTCGTTTGTAACCTGAAAAGCAGCAAGTAGCCAGCTATTCTTGTATGCCCAGATGCCCCTCTGCAGCAACATTTATAATGACAGAATGGTTTTCTTTGGGCTTAAGGGATTATGCTTGATGCACAGGTGAAAATTTTGGTTTTGAATTCTAAAATCAGACCACAGAAGATAGCAGTTTAGAGAAATCTGAACTTATTAGCTAAAAAGTAATACTAAAAAGTAATCCCCAGCCATACTGACCTCACAGCCTTCCATTTCTTTTCAGTGTCAGTAATAGTTTAATGACGTTGACATCTATGTTCCAAAACACTAACATGAGTCTTTCTCCTATGAGATAATCTGTTTCTATTACTTAATATTGTGCATTTCTCCATATGAACAGCTGTAAATACTGCTTGCCATAACGGAGAATTTGAACTGTCGGCATCAATGAACAGAGGGAAGTACCTGTAGATGCCGATGCATGGAAAGTAAGGTAGGTAGCTTTACATCTTCTGTTCCAAGCCTTTCTCTATTTCGAACATTGTTTAACAATAAAAAGTGGTGGACTGGTACATCAAAATGTGTGGACTCTCTTGTTATTTATTTATTTATTTATTTATTTATTTATTTACAAGTTGTTGGGGCCAAGACAATTCTTTTTCTTTACAGTAATAATATGAGTTAACTCCATAAAATTTTTAGTATATATTTTTCAAGACTACTATTCTAAGATTCTACAATGTGTTTACATGATTTTCTTTCTCGAGGATATCTTGTGCATAAGTGAGAAGTGAAGATACAGAAAAAAGTTCTGGTTCTTGATAAGGGAGGGGAAATATTCTGGAGTGAAAAGGAACTTATTAGTTTTCTTGTCTGTTTTTTTCTTTTGGTGCTTTTGTGATGTTTGTTTTTGTTTTTGTTTGAGTTTTTGTTTGTTTGGTTTTTTTTTTTTAATTCTTTTTGCATTCCCTAGAGTTATGTAAAATTTATCCAGTAATCATTTTAAAGCAAAACCAAATTATACTAATAAAAATCATTGAATCATCAATTATTATTCAGGTTAATGTACTCATTTGAAGGCTAAATGTGAAAGCCCTTGAAGGAAAAATAAATTCTTACAAAAAATTATAAGAGTTTCAGAATGAACTCACTTTCTTCTTCACATATATTTAGCTATCAGAAACAAATATATGGTAGCCCTTGGGAAATAATTTTTAGTTCAAGTGTTTTGGGAAACACATACTTACAAGGAAGTAAAATCTAGATCTTATAAATAAATTTACATCAATTTGTAGAAAACCTTAAAGAAACAATCCTCTTTTTCACATTTTGTGTTACTAACTATATTTACTGAGATTTTGAACACCCAATCTTCATTCCCTTCAGTCTGTCATGAACAATTTTGTGCAGAATATATGTGACTCCAAGTTGTGAAGGGCACAGTCAAATCTCTCTAATATCTTCTGCCAAGAATCTGCTTTCAGCACCAGGGAGCATTTCATCATGTCTATCACTATGTCAAAATAATTAAGCATTGAACTAATTTTAGCAGCCTACAGTAATTATACCCATATACAAGAGAATATCTCAAAGAGTTAAAAAAAAAAATAACATGTAAAAAATATTCTCAGACCTTTGGCTATCTCTGGTGCGCCTCGTGGGAAACGTGTCCTGAAGTGGGATATGATTGAGGCCCTTATCTTTTTAGATATTTTCCCCTTTCCACATAAGATTTACAATCTTGAGATCTCTAAGAAGGCCCAAAGACATGATTCCCTCCTTATCCAGAAAAAACCCACCAAACGCAAAAGCTATTATGGGACATGACAATGAGGGAGAGTTGCACAGCAGCTTCCCCTCTGAAAAGGACCATGTAGCTGTGTTACTCTCATAATCCTTTATTTCCTCTTCTTTCCTGTTCTCTTCCCTTCTATCTATCCAACAACATTTGACATCTCAGTGGTGTTATGTCAGAGATGGCATGTTAGTTGTTTATGTAGCATACATGGTAATTCTTTGAGAAGCAAGTAACAAGTTTAGGTCTGGAGAATGCATTATATACTGTAATGAACTGAACAAGCAATGAGAATCTGTATTTCAAAAGTGTAGAAGAGATATATGGAGGAAAATGAGTGAATGGCCAGAAAGCAGTGAGTATGTTGCACGGATGAAACCCTGAAAATTAAAGTGCAGCATGTGGTAGACACAGTCAGGACTTACAGGTGATAGCGGGGACTTTGCTTGGAGACATAAAGGAGACTGCAGAGTTTGCAAGCAGCTGGAAAGTCTTGGCAACTCAATGTAAATAAAAGTTGAAATAAAAGACCATACCACAGCTACAGAGTGATATGGGAAATTTTATTTACAAATGATTTATTCTTTAGATATTCCTAGCTAGTTATTTTTGTTTTTAAAAAGTTACCTGTTTGTGTTTCTGTTAAAAAAAAAAAAAAAAAAAAGGCTTTTACTTTAAAAGCTTTTGTAGTCTTCTAGCTTTACAAAACTGCCTAGACAAACCAAACTCAAAGCTTTGACCATTCCACAGGAGTTTTCTTATAAAACAGGTGATGACTTGGTACAATTGCTTCCTTTCCCTGAAAATATCTTCCATCTTGAAAAACACCCTTCTGTTCTTGGGAGCTGCCCATCTCAACCCATCCACTTCTTGCCACTGGGTTCTTAAACAAACAGACTGAATACAGTGGAACAGATAAGAAGTAAGAAAGACCATGAGTCCCTAACTTGCCTTCTGGGCTCTCACAGGGTAAAAGGATAATTGTGCTTAGTTGGGGAAGAACAATTTCAATATTTATTATTTAATAACTGTACTACTCTAGAGTGCAAAAAGGAAACAAAGAAAAGCGAGAAGAGGTTTTGTTGAAAAAAATTGAATTACTGATTGACTTGGTAGATTAAATATTATTTTTCTCACCAAAGTTTTTCAATGTTGCAAGATATTGAAACTAATATTCCATTTGATAAATCTAACTTTCACTTAAATAGGTAAATACTTATACTTTTTGGAAAGGGGAGGAGAGAGGTGGGGCAGGAGAAACAAATACATAGGTGACATATGGGTGTGTGTGTGGCCAGTCTCTTCGCGAACGAAGAACCGGGGAAGGTCTTTCCACCTTCCAGCCTGCGCATTGGATTTTTTAGGTGAGACACAGTGTGCGCGGAACTGAGCCCACCCTTTAATCCTGAGGTTCATCTGCCGGGGCCAAGCACGCTTGGATGGTGGCAGCGAGGTCCTCAGGATGTAGATGGATTGCCTTTACGGGCTAACGAGCTCCATCTGCCCGGGGAGGGGCCCCGACCGGGAATCGAACCCGGGTCTCTGCAGTGACAGTGCAGTGTGTTTTCCTCTACACCACCGGGGGCTCACATATGGGTGTAATGCCATTTGGTCCAACAATATGAGGTAACAGAGTAGCTCTTTTCCTCTAGTGAGTTACCAGCAGCAACAAATGAACTATCTGATGGGGAACGTTTAACAGTAGTTAAAAGTTGGTGTTTTGTTTTTGTTTTTGTTTTGGGTTTTTTTTGTGTGTGTTTTTTTTGTTGGTTTTTTTTTTTTCATTGTAGAGAAAATAAGCAATAACATAATTTTAACTTAAGAAAGAATTAGAACAAAATTTAAGAAAACACTACTAAATGTAGTTTTTTGCAGTTGTCAGATCATTCAGGATATAAGCTTTTGATCTTTGCAGTAAAACTTTAGTCCTTGCCTCTGAAGTTTTCTTGGTGTAGCTCAAGGACTAAATGGACATAATTTACTATATTCAGCAAAGCAGTTACACCTGAAGCTCTGCTGATGCTGTGCTGAGTACTATTTCTTAGCATTGCTTCTTGTAGAGTAGAAAAAACCCCACCCATCTTTCTCATATTTCTCTCTCTACATTCCTGTGATAGGAATACTGATGTAGTTACTTTTTCTGATCTCTCTTGGAGAAGACAGTGTGGAAGGAACAGATGTTAGCTTACACAGTGCCTATACAAGTATTTCAATATGTCAGGAATCCATTTCACGAAGAATTCCATTTTAGCCAATGTAGTACCAAAAGACCTAAAGAGGATGCAGCTCCAAACATAAATAGCACCTTTAGACTGAAAGCAAAAAGCACCTCCACGTCCTGCCATATTAGGTGCCCCTAATCAGTCACTGCAACTGTTTGTAGTTTTGTCAAGTTAGAAATGTACTACAGATAACATTAATTAAACACCTCATATCAGTACTTAACCATTTTGAGAAAAGTGGTGGAACCAATCATCACTCTTCAAATAAAGTTTAACACTAATTTTTTTAAATGAGTATATGTCTGGGAAACTACATATAGTGAGGTTTCTCAGCCTCTCTCCTTCATATACAAAAGAACGAATTAAATGTATTTGTAGTTTATTGGAAATTAGCATTTTCCTCACAAGTAGCATTAATGAATTTTGTCTTGTTTGGAAGCTGGTGGTAACTGAGGTTTCTTTGCTTCCCTAGGGTTCCCTTTTTGGATCTTCAGATCACAAAGAAAACTGACAGTATGCAGCCCATTGTTATTGAAAAACATAGCTTTGCCAAGCTTGTTCACACTGTA
>NW_020956861.1:0-2649 GCF_003031625.1 Empidonax traillii
CTCCCCACCCCCCTCTCACACTTCCCACGTTCTCCTCTGGCTTCCAACTTGGGAACCTCTCCCGGATCCCCTCCCTGGTGGCCCTGCAGAAACCTCTGGCCCTGCTGCCAGCCAGGCTGCAGCAGCTGGAATGGGGAGGATGGGCTCACCACTGACTGTTCTCCCTCCTAATGCGGCCAAACACAGACCCCAAACCTTCCCCCAGGGCCAGGTAACGCAGCTGGGGCTGCTCCAGGCACAGCAACCTCCCCTCCAAAGGTTCAGATCCCAGGCTCGGGGATCCAGAGCGCTCAGAACGAGCTCCCTGAGCTTGGGGGTTCTGCCAGGAGCTTTTCTGAGGTGCTCAGGGATCAGCACTTTTAGTTTGACCTGTGGTTTTTTATTGTACTCGGCTGAGGGCAAGAAATGCGGTGCTGCTGGGGTTTGGGACTGCAAGGAGAGCCTGGGGGGAAAGAGGAGGAGAAAAGCAGGAGGAAGAAAGGAGGAAAAGAAGAGGAGGAAAAAAGAAGAAGGAAAAAAAAGAGGAGGAAAAAAGAAGACGGAAAAAAGAGGAGGAAAAAAGAAGGAGGAAAAAAAGAGGAGGAAAAAAGAAGAAGGAAAAAAGGGGAGGAAAAAAGAAGGAAAAAAAGAGGAGGAAAAATGAAGGAAAAAAAGAGGAGGAAAAAAGAAGGAAAAAGGAGGAAAAAAGAAGAAAGAAAAAAGAGGAGGAAAAAAGAAGAAAGAAAAAAAGAGGAGGAAAAAAGAGGAAGAAAAAAGAGGAGGAAAAAAGAAGAAGGGAAAAAAGAGGAGAAAAAAGGAGAGGAAAAAGGAGGAGGGAAAAAAGAGGAGAAAAATAGAGGAAAAAAGAAGAAGGAAAAAGGAGGAGGGAAAAAGAGGAAGAAAAAGGAAGGAAAAAGAGGAGGAAAAAGGAGGAAGGAAAGAAAGGAGATAAAAAGGAGGAAAAAAGGAGAAGGAAAAATGGAGAGGGGGATGCAGGCAAAGGAGAAAGAAAAAGAAGTAAGAAGAAAAAAAAAAAAGAAAAATAGAAAGAAAAAAGAAACAAAGAAGGAAAGTGAGAAGCAGAGCCCTCTGCCCTGCCCCCTCCCCCAGCTCAGGCAGTTGCCATACAGTATTTTCCTGTTTAACAGCAGCAGGAGCAGCAGAGCAGTTCCAGTGCTGCAGGGAGGACACTCTCCCCACACTGCCAGTGCCCCAAGGGAAGGGCAGGGCATTCCCCTTTACCTTGGACACAGCACAAAGAGGGCAGGGGGTGGGAGGTCTGAAGCCCAGCCCTGTGCTGGATGCCAAGGAAAGCAGAAACCATTCCAAAGAGCTTCCAGAGGGGAAAAAAAAAAGAAGGAAGAGAGAAAAAACCAAAGCCAGATGAAATCAAATGGAGAGAAGGAGCAGAAAAGCGCATTTAAAGTTGAGAGACTGAAACTAAAATGGACTGTGGGCAGAGATACCCCGGGAAGGAAACGGAGAGAGACACAAACCCCTCTGAGGGAGTTACTGCCCATGGAAAACCCAGCTTCCACAAGCACAGGCTTCATTCCACATGGCTGAGGGGACACCAGCAGCCCTGATTCCACAGGAATCAATCTGCAGCTGTGGACAGCTGATTCCAGCAGCTGGAATGGGGTGTTATGCAGGAAAATGAAGGTGGACGGGGAACAGGAGTTTCACAGCACTCCAGTACTGGCTTTGCAGGGGGGTTGTGAGAGCCTACCCGAGCCCCACCAGATCCACAGCAGCAGCAGCTCCACTGCTCTGCCTTCCCTGCTCCCCCCAGCACCCCAAAGGCAGTGGGACAAACCAGAAGAGATGGAGAATCCACCGCCCAGAGACCTGAGGGAAATCCAGGGTGGGTAAGCTGAGCTCTGGGCCTTCCCCTCCTTCAGGAAAGCAGGGATTCCTCCCTAAGTACTGCCATTTGTATCTGTAGGAACTCTGACAAACTCAACTGACACGGACCAAGGAGTTCAGAAATTCAGGAACTGCTCAAACAGGAGGAAGGGGAGACAAGAAGGGGAAGCACAACTGCCTCGTTGGTCCCTCACACACTTCATTTCCTTGGGAAGCCAGCCCAGAACTGCCATCAGCAAAACTGGCCAGGAATGAACTGGGAACACTCCATCCAACGGGTTCCTTCCCACAAGAACTGGAAGATGCAACAGCTCCTTCCTCCTGCTCTTAGAAAGAACAAGGAGGAGCACTGAGCTCATCTCACTGCACAGAGGAGTTCAAGCTGGGATTGGAAAAACAGGTCCAACATTAAACATGTCCTTCCAACAGAAATCCCTTCGTCCCTAAACAAGAGATCCACATCTCATCTGCACACAACAAACCCCCAACACTGGGGTCAGTCACAGGGTCTGCACTTCCCAACTCCCCAGGAAAGGATCAGCCCAGCTTTCCCATGCCCAGAGTGGTACCAACACCAGCCACCCCACAGGGCCTCTCCCCACCAAGGTCCCAGGATCAGAGGTTGGAAAAGCCCTCCCAGCCCATGGATCCCCCTGTGCCCCATCCCCACCTTGTCCCCCAGCCCAGAGCACTGAGTGCCACGGCCAGGCCTGCCTTGGACACCTGCAGGGCTGGGCACTCCAAACCTCCCTGGGCAGCCCCTGCCAAGGCCTCACCACCCTTTCCAGCCACAAATTCCTCCTC
>NW_020956861.1:4868-6986 GCF_003031625.1 Empidonax traillii
GAGGAATTTGTTGCTGGAAAGGGTGGTGAGGCCTTGGCAGGGGCTGCCCAGGGAGGTTTGGAGTGCCCAGCCCTGCAGGTGTCCAAGGCAGGCCTGGCCGTGGCACTCAGTGCTCTGGGCTGGGGGACAAGGTGGGGATGGGGCACAGGGGGATCCATGGGCTGGGAGGGCTTTTCCAACCCCAGGGATTCTGGGATTCTGTGATATGAACACACATGGGCTGGTTTTAATCCTGACAACATTTCACCCAGTAATTCCAGTCCCAGCTGAACTGTGACTGAATTAGAGCATCGTTTTCAAGACATGACTGACTTTAATTTTAAAAGATTTAACACAATGAGAAGCCACTGCACCACTTAACTGTAAAACCCTTAACAAGAAATACACTATCTGGTTTATTTTCACTTTAATAGTTGTTGGCTTCATTCTGAACCACCTGTAAAGCAGGAATTCCAGGAGTTTCTTAGCACTCACAGTTTTATTTATTTTTAAAGTTACTTTTACTTAAACAGGTGCAAAAATGAGCCCCTTTGCTTTTTTTCTCTCAACTTTAGAGCTCTGAAATGGGGACAATATAAAAAAAAAAAATCAGATGTTCTTGAGTTGTTTCACTTCACCTTCTCCATCTCTGCCCCTGAGTAACAGCCCTGCTGGGGAAGGGGAAGGGGAAGAGGGAAGGGAAAGCCCAGAGTCAGCACTAGGGCCAAGTCAAGAGAGTTCAGGATGGGCATGTCCATCCCCTCTCCCCTCCTCCAAGGCAGAAGCAGCAGATAAAAAGGTCTGGCAGGGCAGGGAGGGGCTGAGGATGGTGATAAACTGAAGGCCCAGATGGCTCTGCAGGACTCCAGAGGGTCAGAGTGTCCCCCCAGCTCCTCAGGGACCAGCACTCACCCCAGCTCAGGGACTGGGGGGCACGCAGGGGAACAGATTTTCAAAGGAGAGATTTAATAGAGCGATTACTCAGAGTCTCCCAAACCTCATCAGCACCTCAGGGTTGTGTCAGCACAGTCACCCCAGCTGAACAGCTCCTGCCTCCCAGCCAGGGACACTCAGCTCTGCATTTCCCATGCAGGACACGAGAACAGCCTTAAACTGGGCCATTTACACAAGGATTTGTTACTGCCCTTCCTTCTGGTCACGCTTAACCCTCTTGCTCCAGCACAGGTGGCCAAGAAGACGAGGAAAAGGCAAACCAACACTTTAGACAGCAGCTTTACTGGGGAGAAAGGGAGGAGCAGATGGGGAAACTTCCCGGGTTGTTTTTCCCAGGGCCAGGCCAGGCCCTGGAGTATTTGGGAAATGATTTCCTTGCACCACAACCCGTGCTGAGCAGACAGCAGTTCAGAGGGAGAGGTACAGGCTCTCTGACCTGGGAATGCAGAGGTTGCACAAAGCTTAAACAAGGAATTAAACATGTCACAGCTCCACTGCTGGAGCTCCTGCCTCCTATTTCAAAAATGCTCCAGCACTCACTGAGGAGGTGAACCCTGCACGAGGCAGGTGTATCCCAAAGCAAGGGCTTCCTGCTTCCATCCCATCAATTCCTCTCCAAAATGCTTACAAACAGTTTTCACACGAGAGCAAAACCCTTTCAGGTGTGACCACAAAACCAGGCCACTGATACACATGATGGGAGAAGGGAAAGAAAAGAACAGTTTGCAAAGTAAAATGGTAAATACATAGAGAATATATAGACATATACAGACGTTTTAAAAGCACAACCCAATTTCTAAATCCTATTCCTGTGTTAAGCAGAATTGCTGATTGTCTGCCAGTGCAGCTGAATGGTACAAAACATCCTGGAAGGGCACGTGCCATGTTTCCTTTCCAGGTGCCAAGAGTGGCCTCCACCAGTTCCTCAGAAAGCTGTGCCCAGCACCTCAGTGACTGCAAAAATTCCAATCCTTGGCTGGGGTCAAAGAATCACAAACTGGTTTGGGTTGGGAGGGACCTCCAAGCCCATCCAGTGCCACCCCTGCCATGGGCAGGGACACCTTCCACCAGCCCAGGGTGCTCCAAGCCCCGTCCAACCTGGCCTGGGACACTTCCAGGGATCCAGGGGCAGCCACAGCTTCTCTGCCCAACCTGTGCCAGGGCCTGCCCACCCTCCCAGCCAGC
>NW_020956861.1:8909-11395 GCF_003031625.1 Empidonax traillii
GCCCCCCCAGCTCCCTCAGCCCCTCCTGCTGCTCCAGCCCCTTCCCAGCTCCCTTCCCTTCCCTGCACACGCTCCAGCCCCTCAGTGTCTCTTCCAGGAGGTTCCAGAACTGGACACAGCCCTGGGGGTCCCTCAGCAGTGCCAGCACAGGGCGAGGTTGTTGTAGGACACAGATCTCCAGCCATCCTGTTAAACACACGGCCTTTACATTCCTACGGAATCATCAGCTCTGCATCTCACCCAGACCACTTTCCCTTGGTCCATGTGTCCCCACGGGCTCACCCTGGGTCACTGACAGTCGGTGCCTGTCCACACAAGGCCATGATTTGCAGGGAATCACCCGGAGGTGCCTCCTCAGTATCAACCTGAACAGCTACCGAGGGAAATCCTGGGGCCAAGGCAAGGCATTTACATCATTCTCACCAAAACGAGAATTCTGCACCCGCAAATCTAATCTTCCAAAAAGAGAAATGACCACCGAAGAGAAAACAACCTGTAGTGTTTCAGCTCCATCGATCCCAAGGCTGGGAACTGTTGACCTCCTCTCCAGTTTTGGTCTCATATCAATCACAACGTAAGAGAAATGGCAGGATCTTATTTCCCAGGCTCTGCCAACGATTCCAGCCCGAGCTCCTGAAAAGCTGCTTAGACTTGTGCATCTTCAGCAGAGGATTCTCCCTCATGGCTTCCAGACAGGACCAGAGACACACCCTGAGAGAGGCCAGTTTACTGATACATGTCTCGAACCAGAACAATTTTAATCCTGATCCAGTTCCCAACAGTGAATTGAACAAACTCTGCTGCCTTTTCCTAAGGTAGTTTCTCGCACCCTGGTTGACCAGTTTTGTGCTCATCTTAAAACTGCACTTCACCCACAGGACACTCGTGTTTTCCACCTGCTCAGGTGACTGTAATCTGCTCATGGAATTGGACTAAGTCCTTCTCCTAAGGCACTGACTCCCAGCCTGCAGTGTCCATGGCACACTTGTGTCATTCCCAATTCACTTATCCCTTCTGACCAACTGAAACAGTTCCCTAATCAGATTTCTACCAAAACACCAGATTCAGGATCTAACACTGGTTGTTCAAGATTCTCCACTTTCTGGTCACTCAAACAGGCACTGAGTATTAATACAACAGTAAAACAACATTAATAACAATAAAATAATAATAGAATAGAATTAATTAATGCTATTCATTTTTTATGATGATGATGATGATCCCCATTCATCCAGGTGATCTCAGAAGCTGCTGTCACTCTGAAGGCGCTTTCACTCCTGAATGAGGATTCCTTTGTTTCCCCATCTGGCTTGTTAAAAACAGGGCCCATTTCCCGTGGCAGTGGAGTCCCATGACTGCCCCAGGAGATGGCTGGAGGGCCACTTGCTGCAGCACAGTCCCCCTGACAGAGGCCCAGCTGGGCAGGAAGCAGAGCAGCAGAGGCTCTCCCTCCCCCTGGCAGCACAGTCAGCAGGAATTCTTCAGCTCCCACTCCTGGCTCCAGCACAGCCCAGCACACCCCGAGAGCTGGCAACTGCCAAAGCTCAGAAATAAACCCTGCATCCTAAAAATACACTCCTGATTATTTACCTACGGAGCTAAGAGCAGAAAATGAACCCTGGCATTCTGATGATGCAGCCACCCCTCCACCAAACACAGCAGGATTTTATGCTATCACTGGGCTGCAGGAGGGCAGCACCAAGATATTTCACAGGAAAAACTAAGTTGTCAATATTTCAGGTATTTAAACCCCCCCTATACTGAAGCACTTCCAATCAAACCTTCAGGAGACAAAAAAGTCTCTCAAACCCCAAAGTGTGGTTTTCAATTCTCCTGAAAAACACACAAGGCATTTACTGGCACTTGGAGTGAAAGGCAAACCCCAAAATGAACTCCCTTAAAAGAAGAGTTGGCTCCTTGCAGAGGAAAGAATCTGAACTTTTGCCTCAAAATGAACTTATCCCACTTTGGGGAAAGGAAAAAGTGGTAAAAAACCAACCACCATTTGGCACCAGGACAATGAACACATTGAATCATGGAATGGGTTGGAAGGACCTCCAAGCCCATCCAGTGCCACCCCTGCCACGGGCAGGGACACCTTCCACCAGCCCAGGGTGCTCCAAGCCCCGTCCAACCTGGCCTGGGACACTTCCAGGGATCCAGGGGCAGCCACAGCTTCTCTGCCCAACCTGTGCCAGGGCCTGCCCACCCTCCCAGCCAGCAATTCCTTCCCAATATCCCACCTAACCCTACTGTCTGTCAGTTTAAACCCATTCCCCCTTGTCCTGTCCCTCCATCCCTTGGGAATAGTCTCTCTCCATCTTTCCTGGAGCCCCTTCAGGCCCTGCAAGGCCACACTCAGGTCCCCCCAAAGCTTCTCTTGTCCAGCTGAACAATCCCAGCTGTGCCAGCCTTTCCTCCCAGCAGAGCTGCTCCAGCCCTGGGATCCTCTTGGTGCCTCCTCTGGGCTCTCTCCAGCAGCTCCA
>NW_020956861.1:12454-14642 GCF_003031625.1 Empidonax traillii
CTGAAAACACTCCTCCAAATGCTGGGCTGGTGCAACTGCTAACAGGAAACCCCAAATTACGCAAGGAAACAAAAATCCAGTAAGAAAAAAAAAATCCCACTTCATCTTTAAAGGAGAGAAAAAAGCAGCAGCAAAGAATCCTCACTAAAGGTCCCCAGCAAACACAGCCATGAGATGCACTGACACTCCACACTGAACAGGCCTTTTCCTCAACACTCCCTTTTTATTTGTAATTCTCCAGCAAACAATGGCCATGATAACTGTTGGAAGCTAAAGGAATTCTATATGGCAACAGCTCGTGGCTCCCAGACCTGCTGAAAGATCTCACTAATTATTTCGACTATTGGTTTTTAAATGTGAGGGTAAATAACCCAAGTGTCTGGGATATCCATTTGTCTGTGGCTTTTTTAATCACTGCTTGGACAGCTGGGAATTGGAATGCCCGACAAGTAAGAAGGAAAAAAAAAAAACAACCAGCACCTCCAGTTCCTTCGGGATAGGAACAAAGGAGAAGGAATTTTGAATTAGGCCCAGCAGAAAAATCAGCATCTTCCAACCCTGGTGTCACATCTTGAGCCTTCTGAGAAGTCCCTGTTTGTTCAGAAGCCCCAAAGGAAGGCCGGGGGGGGCTCCCAACCCCTGGCTGGCAGCAGCCAGGACAGTGTCCAAGCACAGCGTTAAAATCCTCCAGGAAGGATCAAGTTGAGACAGAGGGAGTTTTGTGTTTTCACTCACCTGCTTCAAAATCTACAGAGTCCTCCATGGGTCTCTCTGGGCAGTCCATGCCATTCCTGACAGTTAAGGAAGCTGCCAGGCTGCTTCTAAATAAGCCATGTGGAATATTGAGAGAGATCTGAACACACCTGTCTGAACAGGCAAACAGCACACGTGGCTCAGCCCAAGCCCTGGGGACAACATTCCTGAGAAATCCTGCCCAGATCCATGAGGAAGGGCAGGAACCACCCTGCCCACAGCCCGTGTTTCTGAGTAATAAAAAGATGTGATTACACTGGCAAAGCCTTTAGATCTGATATTCAAGGGGACTGCCTATGGCAATCCAGTGGATAGTCTGTGTGACAGGAGAATTGATCTGCTCTGGAAACAGCAGTTGCAGAGGATCAAGCCCCAGTAACACACAGAAATCATGTGTGAATTAAGCACTAGGAAGTAAAAACCACACAGGAAGCAACCAAAAAGCTTCATGAAGAATCACAGTTGTTCCAAGTGGGATCCCACGGTCGCAAGAGGGAATTAAATTGGTTTGAATGCAAAGTTCAGTGTTTGGGACCTGTAACAAACTCAGGCAAAGCTAATTTTTCAATGCTGCTCCCTAGGCTGGCATTCCAAGTGCACTGATACCCAGAGAGATGTGAGGGGGGAAAATGAGGCATTCCATTGAAATGTAAGAGGCTGTCAGAGCCAGAGGGCAGAGCATCCCCAGCCACGAGGGATCCTGCACCAGGGCCAGGACAGGCCCCAGGACAGAGACCTTCACACAGTTTGTTCAGCTGCCTTGCCAAGAACTGCCCCCTGAATCCAACACCAACCACCCCAGTCTGGAAGGAATATAATGGTTCTACAGCAACCAGCTGTGGAGACACTTTTCAAACAGAACCAACTGGACAAACTGCCAAATTGTTTCCCAGCACATTTAGCCTGTCCCTAGTGGGAGGAGCGAAGTGTGTTCACTGCTGTGATCCAGAACACAGTGTGAGTCCAAGTTCTTTACAAAACCAGGGATATTTAACCCACCTGCATAACCAGGAGCAGGTAAACACACACACAACAACTTGCTGTTACCCTGCCAGGACCGACATCACTCCAGCAGCGTCTCCAGGAGACTTTTCCACACTGGCTACACTCCCACCACCACCAGGCCAACTTTACTAATATTTCCATGTCCCCTGGAAGAGTTTATCAGGGAATCTTCGGGGGATTTAAATCCAACAGTCCCATAACACGGCAGCTGCACATGGATCAGTGCAAGGGAGACACTGAAGGGCTGGAGCGTGTGCAGGGAAGGGAAGGGAGCTGGGAAGGGGCTGGAGCAGCAGGAGGGGCTGAGGGAGCTGGGGGGGCTCAGCCTGGAGAAAAGGAGGCTCAGGGGGGACCTTCTGGCTCTGCAATCCCTGCCAGGAGGGGGGAGCCGGGGGGGGTCGGGCTCTGCTCCCAGGGAACAGGGACAGGA
>NW_020956861.1:15141-18609 GCF_003031625.1 Empidonax traillii
CAGCTGGGCCAGGGGAGGCTCAGGTTGGCCAGGAGGAGGAATTTGTGGCTGGAAAGGGTGGTGAGGCCTTGGCAGGGGCTGCCCAGGGAGGTTTGGAGTGCCCAGCCCTGCAGGTGTCCAAGGCAGGCCTGGCCGTGGCACTCAGTGCTCTGGGCTGGGGGACAAGGTGGGGATGGGGCACAGGGGGATTCATGGGCTGGGAGGGCTTTTCCAGCCCCAGGGATCCTGGGATTGATTCTGTGTACGTAGTTTGGGTCCTGTAAGCTCTCCAAACAAAGCAGTGATTTGGTTGTCCCATGTTCAGATTACAGCACTCCTGCTCCAAGTCTCCTGATGTGCAGAGCCATGGGATGCCCACCCTCCCTGGGCTCACAAACACCTCAGCTCCAGCCTTTCCTCAGCACAGCAGGAACGACAGGATGTGAGAATTCCAGTGCATGGTCTCCCTCAGCTCACAGACAAATCATTGGAAACCTTGGGGGAACTTGCAAAACTAACCAAGAAAAACCAGCCTAATATTAGGTTTGTACACACCACCCAAGTGCACATTTCAGAAGCCTACAAATCAAACGGGAGGTGGAAGCCACCTAAGTAGGTAACACCTCTGCTTCCTTTTATCACAACAAGGCTTGCTTTCTATTTAAATCTTCACAGAATAAAGTCTTTAATCTTTCATGAGAGACAAAGCCAAGTTAATACCAGATGGAATTACTGATAGAATGTATTCATCTGGTTTCATAATATAGTACAGGGATGACAATGAACTCAACAAGTACACGTTCAAAATGATGGAATCCCAGACTGGTTAGGGCGGGGAGGGACCTTCATTTCCTTTTGTGTGGAGGATTCAGGAAGTTTCATTTAACAAATAAATAAATATTTATTTATCTCTCCCCTCCCCCCCCCTTTCATTTTTTTAACTTTTTTCCCACAGCTGGGAAAAGGATGATAAAGCACAATGATCCTCCCCACAAAAGGAAATGAAATGTCACCAGAACTTCAGTGCTCAGGTTTCCTGGGTAGGAAGTTGAACTGAGTCAGCATTTCTCATTCAAAATGCTGGCAGGATCTGGAGGGGGGTGTTTTAAACACAAGGACTGAGTTTCAGTCCCTGGTTTGAGCTCCCCAGGCAGGGCGGCGAATCTCAGTGTTTAATCTAATTATTGTAATTGAAGAGATTCAACGTGATTATACTGCCTGCACACTCAGGAGAGTTATTTTAATGTAGCTGTTGCCCTGCCCTGCCCAGCCTGTGCTCTGCTTTTCCTAACAAACCCCAGGTGGTTTAATCCAGGATTGCATCAAGGTAATCCAGGGAAAGCCGGAACTTGGCACTGCCACAACAAATTCTAGAAACTCCAGGAATTGAGCAACTCCAGCAGGGACTCCAGCTTTCCTTGGAGCTACAGAGTAACATTTTCCTGGTTGAAGCCCATGGAGCAGAGAAAAACTGCAACATCATTGCTGAAGCTTCAGGGATTCCCCACTGCAGCCACCGGGTATCCCACCGCACCCCCAGGGATCTCCTCCCTCCCTCCCTCCCTTCCTCCCCCAAAACCGCCCAGAACTGCCCCCCCCACACACAAGGGGCACAAGGGCTGTTCCTCAGCACCAGCAGAGCCCCAGCAGGACAGAATCCCAGCCAAGGAGCCGTCCTGGAAGGGCCCAGCTCCACGAGGCAGCCGAAAGGAGCTCCACGGGCCAAGGAGCCCAAAGGCCACGGCTCCAGATCCCCCATCCCGGCTCCCAGCGAGGGGGGAGCCCAGGCAGGGCAAACAGATCCCTGTCCTCTGCAGTCCTGCAGCTGTCCCCCAGCTCCTGCAGCTCTGCTCTGGGGCACTGAGAGGATGGGATGCCCCGATGGCTCGTCCCACACACACACAAGGACCGGGATGCTTTCCTTAACCCCACACTCCTTTATGTCTTCCCACTCACCCAGTGTGCCACACTCCACCACCTGGATCTGGACAGCAGGATTCCCAGGCAAATTTAGCTTTTAGGTGTTGGAAGGGACCCCCAAGGATGATCCAGTCCAACTCCTGGCCCTGCACAGGACATTCCAACGATCCCACCATCTCCCATGGCTCTAAAGGAAGCATTTTTTACCCTCCTCCCAGAAAAACCCCACAAAGCAAAATTAATCTGCTTGCATCATGTACAGACGAGGTCTGAAGCAATGCCCTCAGATTCAGATGCTGAGTCTGAAGAGCAGCACCAAGCAACCCTTTGCTGCATCTGGCACGTCCAAGCCAGAACTGCAGCTGGAGAACCTGCTACCCCTGGAGAACCTGCTACCCCTGGAGAACCTGCTACCCCTGGAGAACCTCCTACCCCTGGAGAACCTCCTACCCCTGGAGAACCTCCTACCCCTGGGCCTCCAGGGGTTTCCCGTTATCACACCCAGCTCTGGGAGCGAAGGGTCACCCACAGCTCCTGCCTCTGCACACAGGGTGACACCTGACCCACAGGGAGCACGGAACTGGTGGGGTGGAAATGCTGCACGAGCTCCAGCTGCACTGGGACTGTTCTGGGATGGGGAATTCTCAGCAGAGACACTCACTGACCCCACTGACATTCCTGGGCACGGCCAGCTGGACCTGAGCAGCGATGCCAGCACTGCACCCGGTGCCACACCACCCAAACAATAAAGGCATTTGCCTCTTGTCCATGGCATCACAATCTGGCACCGCTTCCTTGAAGCAATCTCATTTCTGGCAGACAATACCCACAAAAGCTAGATTCAGATCATATCCCCTAAAATTCCCACACTGTGTTCAACAGCAGGTTGCTGTCTGCTCTTTAATGAGCACATTATATTAATTAGGGGGGGTTGAAGTGGAGTAAGAACAGAACAGCAGAACAGGCACAAGTTTCTAAACTGGATAAGGGTTTTTTTCCCAAACTTTGTCATTAAACTAAAAATGCATTATGTCCTCAACTTAAGTATAGATGACCTTATGTGAAAACATGTTTTAACACCTTTATGCTTTGAACTTTTGGTCTGAATTGAAATTTTATAAACTAGAATAAAAAAACAAAACAAAACAGAAAAAAAACACAACAAAACAAAAAACAAACAAACAGACAACTATAAGGAACAGTTGGAAAAGAATAGAGGAAAACCTTGTCACATGTCTGCTTTTAAATTCAGCACCTGCCTGAATACCCACAGCAACTTCATGCCATATTACTTTATTCTAACAAACAAAATATCTCTCTTGTCTTTGTTGTTTCTTGTGTTGTTTGCAGTTTGATCCCACATGTCGGAGAAGGAAGACTCGACCACCTTATCAAATTGGTCCATCGAGCCTCGTTTATTAGCAATAATCAGAAGGCTTATATATGGTACATAATTAGCTCATGCATATTGCAAAACTCAAGCTGCTGATTGGCTGTATTTACTATAAGGCTATTGGCATGTAGGTACTTTCCACTCTGGTCTATGCTTCTTTGTTCTCCTTAATGTCC
>NW_020956861.1:18951-20329 GCF_003031625.1 Empidonax traillii
GGTCTATGCTTCTTTGTTCTCCTTAATGTCCCTTTGTTCCTCCTGTGATCACCAAGTTATACATTGTCTCTTCTTTGATCATCAAGGCTAGAACACCAGATGTCCTGATATCTTCGTCAGCGGCCTCGCATCTTGCTACTCTAAATACTTTTCCCAAGGGACCAGCTCCTGCTGGTTGTGCCCTTTCTCTCGCAGCCATTGAACTACAATATTCTCCACACCCACAGTGAAGGGCAGAGGTGTTACCATGGAATGCTGCTTTGGGAGAAAGTGTTCAAAGCATTTCAGGTCACTCCACACCCCCCCTGCACTCACAGAGCTCTCCTGGCTGGGATTGACAATCATCCCCGGGACAAAAGCAGGGAACACTCAACACAAAGGCCCGGAGGGAGGGAGGGAACACCTGCCAGCTGCAGGTAATGCTGCAACTCATCACACCACTAAAATGAAGAAACACGGATCCAGGAGACAAAAAAACCCAACAAAAACAAACAACAAAGAACGGGAAAAACGGGGCTTGGTGAAGGCAGGGAGGTGGGAAAGCAACCACGGCACAGGCAGCAGCTGCACCGAAGCAGCAGGGCAGAGAATTGCTTTCTAAAAATCCAATTACAACAGATGTCCCTGCAAAAGCAACCAACCAAGCAAACCTGAGCGTCACAGGAGCCTGTGTGTCTGCCTGAGACAGCCAGGGAGCCGAGTTCATCCAGCTGGGGCTCACCCAGGACTCCAAGGGAAATGTCAGTGTTTTGCTCAAGAAATCAGGCGATTACATCATCCCCTTCATGATCAGATTACTGGCATTTATTACAGAACACAGCCTGGGGGCTGTCAGCTTTTGTGATCCTCTAGGAGAATTAGCCAGACTTCCCCAAAACACCCTGCAGATTGATGGAAGTTATCAGACCTGCCCTGGGTGACTGAGCTCCTCAGCACACAGGCAGGAGTCCTGCAGGATCTGTCCACACCTGAAGGTCACCTGCACAACTGCCTTAAAACCCAGTAACTACTGCACCTTGCTCACAGCCCAGCCCACGCTCTGCTGCTTGGGAAGCTGAAATTGGGATATAAATAAAAAAAAATGCATTTTTACAGTCAGAACAAGAGGCTTCATCACCACGAAGAGAGGAGGATTAACACAGTTCTGTGTTTGACCTGGGATTCACTTGTGAAGATCATACCTTCACTAGTCAGACCAGTGCTGTGAGCATATTTAACACCCAGGCAGTGAGCTTCCAAAACACAGCCCTGGGAGCTCAATGGTAACACAAGCTGAGGATTGCCATGCCCACACTGCCACCCCAGCTCACCTTGACCTTTGGGAGCTCAGGGAGCAGCTGTGTCTGCAGAGCTGCAGCTCCAGGGCACCCCAGGCTGT